>NC_060138.1:115351598-115652431 GCF_021461385.2 Schistocerca piceifrons
GCGGACCTGAGCCTGGAGCCAAGGTGGCGTGTGGCTCTCGCCCACTCGAAAGGTTGCAGGGAGTGAAAAATTAAGGTGTTGAAGGAGGTGACGAAAGTGAACTCGAGGGCGTAGCGGGGCAGAGACATACAACCCGTATTGACGGTCGAGAGAGTCGTCAAAAAAGGAACGATAAGACGGGTGGTCGGGCATTGACATTAGCCGACAGGCATACCGACAAAGCAGTATATCGCGCCGGTAGGTGAGTGGCAATTCACCAGCATCAGCATGAAGACACTCTACGGGAATAGTATAAAACGCTCCGATCGCAAGTCGTAAACCCCGATGTTGTATGGAGTTGAGGCGGCGTAAGATGGATGGCCGTGCGGAGGAGTATACGAAGCTCCCATAATCCAGCTTGGAGCGGACGATCGACCGATATAGACGAAGTAGGACGGTTCGATCCGCTCCCCACGACATACCACTGAGAACACGGAGGACATTTACAGAACGGGTACAATGGGCAGCCAAATATGACACATGTGGAGACCACCTAAGTTTCCTGTCAAATGTAAGACCTAAAAATTTTGTTGTCTCCACGATTGGGAGAGCAACGGGACCGAGTCGTAAGGACGGTGTGAGAAACTTTGTAGCGCCGGAAGTTAATACAGACCGTCTTCTCGGCAGAAAAACGGAAGCCATTGGCGACACTCCAGGAGTAAAGACGGTCAAGAGAATGCTGAAGACAACGCTCCAGGACACGTGTACACTGCGCGCTGCAATAGATGGTAAAATCGTCCACGAAAAGGGAGCCTGATACATCAGCTGGGAGGCAATCCATTATTGGATTGATCGCGATGGCGAAAGAGAGCGACGCTCAAAACTGAGCCCTGTGGCACCCCATTCTCCTGGTGAAAGGTGTGACAGAACAGAACCCACACATACCCTGAACTGTCGATCCATTAAAAAGGAACAAATAAAAAGAGGGAGGCAACCGCGAAGACCCCATGTATGCATGGTGCGGAGAATGCCCGCCCTCCAACAGGTGTCGTAAGCCTTCTCCAAATCAAAGAACACAGCCGCGGTCGGGCGCTTCCGCAAGAAGTTATTCATAATGAAGGTCGACAAGGTAACCAGTTGGTCAACAGCAGAGCGGCGCCTACGAAATCCACATTGTACATTGGTAAGTAGGCGTCGAGACTCGAGCAGCCAAACCAAACGAGAGTTAACCATTCGCTCCATCACTTTACAGACACAGCTGGTAAGCGAGATGGGTTGATAACTGGAAGGCAAGTGCTTGTCCTTCCCCGGTTTAGGAATCGGGACAACAATAGACTCGCGCCAGCATGCGGGAACATGTCCCTCAGTCCAGATGCGATTGTAAGTACGAAGAAGAAAACCTTTACCCGCAGGAGAAAGGTTCTTCAGCATCTGAATATGAATAGAATCTGGCCCTGGAGCAGAGGACCGTGATCGGCCAAGTGCTTTTTCGAGTTCCCGCATGGTGAACGGGGGCATTATAACTTTCACGATTCGAAGAGCGGAAGTTAGGTGGCCTAGCCTCCTCTGCCTGTTTGCGGGGGAGGAAGGCAGGGTGGTAATGAGCGGAGCTCGAAACCTCTGCGAAAAAGCGGCCGAAGGCATTGGAGACACCCTCCGGGGCCACAAGGACGTCATTCGCGACCATCAAGCCAGAAACTGGTGAGTGGACCTTAGTGCCAGATAGCCGGCGCAGGCTACCCCAGACAACAGAAGGAGGAGTAAAACTGTTGAAGGTGCTTGTGAAAGCAGCCCAGCTGGCTTTCTTGCTTTCTTTAATAATACGACGACACTGTGCACGTAATCGTTTATAAGTGATACAATTCGCCACTGTAGGGTGGCGTTTAAAGGTGTGTAAAGCACGTCGACGAGCACGTAAAGCGTCTCTACATGCTGCGGTCCACCAGGGGACCGGTACACGACGTGGAGAAGAAGTAGGGGTGAGGGATGGAATATTCAGCAGCAGTGAGAATGACTTCCGTGAGGTGGGCGACCTGACGATCGCAGCTTGTGAAGGTTTGATCCTGAAAGGTCGCCCTGGAGGAGAAGGGCCCCCAGTCTGCTTTGGAGACGTTCCAACCAGATGAGCACGGGGAGGGGGTATGCTGCAGGAGATGGATAACACACGGGAAGTGGTCGCTTGAATATGTATCAGAAAGTGCATACCACTCAAACCGGCGTGCAAGTTGGGTAGTACATATAGAGAGGTCTAAATGGGAATAGGTGTGAGATGTGTCCGAAAGAAAAGTAGGGGCGCCAGTATTGAGGCAGACAAGATTGAGCTGGTTGAAAAAGTCTGCTAACAGGGAGCCCCTCGGCCAGGATACCGGAGAGCCCCAAAGGGGATGGTGGGCATTGAAGTCTCAGTTAACAAAAATGGGGCAGGTAGCTGAGCAATAAGCTGCATCATGTCTGCCCTGGTAACGGCAGATGACGATGGAGTGTAGACGGTACAAATGGAAAATGTAAAAGCGGGGAGAGTAATGCGGATGGCAACTGCCTGCAGGCCGGTGTGCAACGTGATGGGATCGTAGTAAATATCATCCCGGACCAGCAACATAACCCCTCCATGAGCCGGAATACCTACCACAGGGGGTAGGTCGAAACGCACAGAGGTGTAGTGTGCCAAGGCAATTTGTTCGCATGGGCGTAGCTTCGTTTCCTGGAGGGCTACGACGAGCGGACGGTGCAAGCGGAGCAGAAACTTCAAGTCCTCTCGGTTGGAGCGAATGCTGCGAATATTCCAGTGAATAAGTGCTATCGTAAGAAGAAAAGAAAGATGAAAGAAGGGGTCACCTCGAAGGCCGCTGAGGGCCTGGCTTCGAGCGAGCACTGCCGCTGCTATCAGTAGGCGGACAGTCATCGTCCATTGGGTCTATAGGTTCATCAGCCATCTTGGTAAGATGGCCGGGAGGGGAGCTTCCTCCGCCGGTGAACGGCCAGATGTTCGGCTACCAGCGGTGCGGCCAGGCGAAACGGATGGCGGCCTGGGGCGGCAACTGCTGGGTGGCGCAGGAGAAGAAATGCGCCGTGGCGGAGAAGGAGAACTGTGCTTCCTATGAGCCTTCTTGAAAGGTCGTTTGGTGGAAGTACCGGTCGAAGGCTGGGAGGTCAAGGTACGTAGGAAGTCGGCACGGGACAGTTCCTTCTTGAAGGCCCGTGCATCTGAATTCTGGGTCTTCGTCTTGGCAGAAGCTGATGAAGGGGCTGGTGTCTGTGGGGTGATGGGAGGAAGAGGAGACGTCGACCGCGGCGATCTTAGCACTGGCCGAACGGACGACCGTGGTGCTGAAGGTCATATTGCATGTCTGGCTTGCCACCTCCCTGGTAGTCCGAGGAGAGGTGAGGACAGTACTGTATTTCCCCGCTGGGAGCAGCGTGGGCTTCCTACTAGGCAATAGCTTGCGAGCAGCCGAGGTGGACACTTTCTCTTTGACCCGAATTTCTTGGATACAGCGTTCGTCCTTATAGACAGGACAGTCGCGGGAGGATGCGGCATGGTCACCCTGACAGTTCACACAACGAGGAGACGGAGGTGGACAGTCATCCTCATGGGCATCCCTGCCACAAGTGACACATTTAGCCGCATTGGAACAAGACTGTCGTGTGTGATTGAAACGCTGACACTGGTAGCAGCGCGTAGGTGTCGGGACAGAGGGGCGAACAGAAATAACCTCGTAGCCCGCCTTGATGCATGATGGCAGCTTAACACTATCAAAGGTCAAGAAAAGTGTCCGGGTCAGTACAAGGCCATTGTTTACCTTTTTCATGACCCTATGGACAGCCGTCACGCCCTGCTCAGCGAGGAAAGATTGAATCTCCTCGTCAGTCAATCCGTCGAGGGATCTAGTATAAACTACACCACGAGACGAATTCAAAGTTCGGTGAGCCTCCACCCGGACAGGGAACGTGTACAGGAGTGTGGCCCGAAGCAGTTTTTGTGCCTGAAAGGCACTCTCAGTTTCTAGTAATAAGGTACCGTTACGCAACCTGGTACAAGATTTGACAGATCCGGCTATGGCATCTACGCCCTTCTGGATAACGAAAGGGTTGACAGAGGAAAAATCCTTTCTGTCCTCAGAGCGTGATACGACGAGGAACTGTGGGGCAGGCGGTAGTACTTTTGTCACTGGTGGCTGGTCAAGTTTCCGTTTTTGGGCAGAAGTCGAGAGAGATGGAGTGAAATCCATTGCGGAGGAATCCCCCATGATTGCCAGCGTCTCCGATGGCACGCTCCTTCCTTGTGGGGACCCTCTCAGAGGGCACTCCCGCTTTAGGTGAATGTTTACACCTCAGGTCACACCTCCCGAGAAACAGACGGAGGGACCAATCGGCATGGTCAGAAGGTATCAGCTCAGGCAATCACCCCTCCCTGGGCCTGGCCTTTACCAGGGGGTACGTGCGTGCCTTACATGTCTACCCAGGGCGGGGAATTACGCGTTACCCCGTCACCGGCTACGCGTGCAAACGCGTGGGTCGGCCTTCAGGCGCGCACAGGGAGGAAGGAAGAAGAGGAAAAAGAACAGAGAGAGGGAGAGAGAGGACAGACAGTCTCAAACGCCGAGGCGGAGACCAGAGAAGGAAACGAGACGAAGGCAACGAGAAGAAGGCAACGAGACGAAGGCAACGAGACGAAGGCAACGAGACGAAGGCAACGAGACGAAGGCAACGAGACGAAGGCAACGAGACGAAGGCAACGACGAGAAGGCAACGAGACGAAGGCAACGACGAGAAGGCAAGGAGACGAAGGCAACGACGAGAAGGCAAGGAGACGAAGGCAACGACGAGAAGGCAAGGAGACGAAGGCAACGACGAGAAGGCAAGGAGACGAAGGCAACGACGAGAAGGCAACGAGACGAAGGCAACGACGAGAAGGCAACGAGACGAAGGCAACGACGAGAAGGCAACGAGACGAAGGCAACGACGAGAAGGCAACGAGACGAAGGCAACGACGAGAAGGCAACGAGACGAAGGCAACGACGAGAAGGCAACGAGACGAAGGCAACGACGAGAAGGCAACGAGACGAAGGCAACGACGAGAAGGCAACGAGACGAAGGCAACGACGAGAAGGCAACGAGACGAAGGCAACGACGAGAAGGCAACGAGACGAAGGCAACGACGAGAAGGCAACGAGACGAAGGCAACGACGAGAAGGCAACGAGACGAAGGCAACGACGAGAAGGCAACGAGACGAAGGCAACGACGAGAAGGCAACGAGACGAAGGCAACGAGACGAAGGCAACGAGACGAAGGCAACGAGACGAAGGCAACGAGACGAAGGCAACGAGACGAAGGCAACGAGACGAAGGCAACGAGACGAAGGCAACGAGACGAAGGCAACGAGACGAAGGCAACGAGACGAAGGCAACGAGACGAAGGCAACGAGACGAAGGCAACGAGACGAAGGCAACGAGACGAAGGCAACGAGACGAAGGCAAGGAGACGAAGGCAACGAGACGAAGGCAACGAGACGAAGGCAACGAGACGAAGGCAAGGAGACGAAGGCAACGAGACGAAGGCAAGGAGACGAAGGCAACGAGACGAAGGCAAGGAGACGAAGGCAACGAGACGAAGGCAACGAGACGAAGGCAACGAGACGAAGGCAACGAGACGAAGGCAACGAGACGAAGGCAACGAGACGAAGGCAACGAGACGAAGGCAACGAGACGAAGGCAAGGAGACGAAGGCAACGAGACGAAGGCAAGGAGACGAAGGCAACGAGACGAAGGCAAGGAGACGAAGGCAACGAGACGAAGGCAAGGAGACGAAGGCAACGAGACGAAGGCAAGGAGACGAAGGCAACGAGACGAAGGCAAGGAGACGAAGGCAACGAGACGAAGGCAACGAGACGAAGGCAACGAGAAGAAGGCAACGAGACGAAGGCAACGAGAAGAAGGCAACGAGACGAAGGCAACGAGACGAAGGCAACGAGACGAAGGCAACGAGACGAAGGCAACGAGACGAAGGCAACGAGACGAAGGCAACGAGACGAAGGCAACGAGACGAAGGCAACGAGACGAAGGCAACGAGACGAAGGCAACGAGACGAAGGCAACGAGACGAAGGCAACGAGACGAAGGCAACGAGACGAAGGCAACGAGACGAAGGCAACGAGACGAAGGCAACGAGACGAAGGCAACGAGACGAAGGCAACGAGACGAAGGCAACGAGACGAAGGCAACGAGACGAAGGCAACGAGACGAAGGCAACGAGACGAAGGCAACGAGACGAAGGCAACGAGACGAAGGCAACGAGACGAAGGCAACGAGACGAAGGCAACGAGGCAACGAGACGAAGGCAACGAGACGAAGGCAACGAGACGAAGGCAACGAGACGAAGGCAACGAGACGAAGGCAACGAGACGAAGGCAACGAGACGAAGGCAACGAGACGAAGGCAACGAGACGAAGGCAACGAGACGAAGGCAACGAGACGAAGGCAACGAGACGAAGGCAACGAGACGAAGGCAACGAGACGAAGGCAACGAGACGAAGGCAACGAGACGAAGGCAACGAGACGAAGGCAACGAGACGAAGGCAACGAGACGAAGGCAACGAGACGAAGGCAACGAGACGAAGGCAACGAGACGAAGGCAACGAGACGAAGGCAACGAGACGAAGGCAACGAGACGAAGGCAACGAGACGAAGGCAACGAGACGAAGGCAACGAGACGAAGGCAACGAGACGAAGGCAACGAGACGAAGGCAACGAGACGAAGGCAACGAGACGAAGGCAACGAGACGAAGGCAACGAGACGAAGGCAACGAGACGAAGGCAACGAGACGAAGGCAACGAGACGAAGGCAACGAGACGAAGGCAACGAGACGAAGGCAACGAGACGAAGGCAACGAGACGAAGGCAACGAGACGAAGGCAACGAGACGAAGGCAACGAGACGAAGGCAACGAGACGAAGGCAACGAGACGAAGGCAACGAGACGAAGGCAACGAGACGAAGGCAACGAGACGAAGGCAACGAGACGAAGGCAACGAGACGAAGGCAACGAGACGAAGGCAACGAGAAGAAGGCAAGGAGACGAAGGCAACGAGAAGAAGGCAAGGAGACGAAGGCAACGAGAAGAAGGCAAGGAGACGAAGGCAACGAGAAGAAGGCAAGGAGACGAAGGCAACGAGAAGAAGGCAAGGAGACGAAGGCAACGAGAAGAAGGCAAGGAGACGAAGGCAACGAGAAGAAGGCAAGGAGACGAAGGCAACGAGAAGAAGGCAAGGAGACGAAGGCAACGAGAAGAAGGCAAGGAGACGAAGGCAACGAGAAGAAGGCAACGAGACGAAGGCAACGAGACGAAGGCAACGAGACGAAGGCAAGGAGACGAAGGCAAGGAGACGAAGGCAAGGAGACGAAGGCAAGGAGACGAAGGCAAGGAGACGAAGGCAAGGAGACGAAGGCAAGGAGACGAAGGCAAGGAGACGAAGGCAAGGAGACGAAGGCAAGGAGACGAAGGCAAGGAGACGAAGGCAAGGAGACGAAGGCAAGGAGACGAAGGCAAGGAGACGAAGGCAAGGAGACGAAGGCAAGGAGACGAAGGCAAGGAGACGAAGGCAAGGAGACGAAGGCAAGGAGACGAAGGCAAGGAGACGAAGGCAAGGAGACGAAGGCAAGGAGACGAAGGCAAGGAGACGAAGGCAAGGAGACGAAGGCAAGGAGACGAAGGCAAGGAGACGAAGGCAAGGAGACGAAGGCAAGGAGACGAAGGCAAGGAGACGAAGGCAAGGAGACGAAGGCAAGGAGACGAAGGCAAGGAGACGAAGGCAAGGAGACGAAGGCAAGGAGACGAAGGCAAGGAGACGAAGGCAAGGAGACGAAGGCAAGGAGACGAAGGCAAGGAGACGAAGGCAAGGAGACGAAGGCAAGGAGACGAAGGCAAGGAGACGAAGGCAAGGAGACGAAGGCAAGGAGACGAAGGCAAGGAGACGAAGGCAAGGAGACGAAGGCAAGGAGACGAAGGCAAGGAGACGAAGGCAAGGAGACGAAGGCAAGGAGACGAAGGCAAGGAGACGAAGGCAAGGAGACGAAGGCAAGGAGACGAAGGCAAGGAGACGAAGGCAAGGAGACGAAGGCAAGGAGACGAAGGCAAGGAGACGAAGGCAAGGAGACGAAGGCAAGGAGACGAAGGCAAGGAGACGAAGGCAAGGAGACGAAGGCAAGGAGACGAAGGCAAGGAGACGAAGGCAAGGAGACGAAGGCAAGGAGACGAAGGCAAGGAGACGAAGGCAAGGAGACGAAGGCAAGGAGACGAAGGCAAGGAGACGAAGGCAAGGAGACGAAGGCAAGGAGACGAAGGCAAGGAGACGAAGGCAAGGAGACGAAGGCAAGGAGACGAAGGCAAGGAGACGAAGGCAAGGAGACGAAGGCAAGGAGACGAAGGCAAGGAGACGAAGGCAAGGAGACGAAGGCAAGGAGACGAAGGCAAGGAGACGAAGGCAAGGAGACGAAGGCAAGGAGACGAAGGCAAGGAGACGAAGGCAAGGAGACGAAGGCAAGGAGACGAAGGCAAGG
Source organism: Schistocerca piceifrons (assembly GCF_021461385.2). NCBI lineage: Eukaryota > Metazoa > Arthropoda > Insecta > Orthoptera > Acrididae > Schistocerca > Schistocerca piceifrons. The sequence goes on from NC_060138.1 coordinate 115,360,132, forward strand.
AGACGAAGGCAAGGAGACGAAGGCAAGGAGACGAAGGCAAGGAGACGAAGGCAAGGAGACGAAGGCAAGGAGACGAAGGCAAGGAGACGAAGGCAAGGAGACGAAGGCAAGGAGACGAAGGCAAGGAGACGAAGGCAAGGAGACGAAGGCAAGGAGACGAAGGCAAGGAGACGAAGGCAAGGAGACGAAGGCAAGGAGACGAAGGCAAGGAGACGAAGGCAAGGAGACGAAGGCAAGGAGACGAAGGCAAGGAGACGAAGGCAAGGAGACGAAGGCAAGGAGACGAAGGCAAGGAGACGAAGGCAAGGAGACGAAGGCAAGGAGACGAAGGCAAGGAGACGAAGGCAAGGAGACGAAGGCAAGGAGACGAAGGCAAGGAGACGAAGGCAAGGAGACGAAGGCAAGGAGACGAAGGCAAGGAGACGAAGGCAAGGAGACGAAGGCAAGGAGACGAAGGCAAGGAGACGAAGGCAAGGAGACGAAGGCAACGAGACGAAGGCAACGAGACGAAGGCAACGAGACGAAGGCAACGAGACGAAGGCAACGAGACGAAGGCAACGAGACGAAGGCAACGGAGACGAAGGCAACGAGACGAAGGCAACGAGACGAAGGCAACGAGACGAAGGCAACGAGACGAAGGCAACGAGACGAAGGCAACGAGACGAAGGCAACGAGACGAAGGCAACGAGACGAAGGCAAGGAGACGAAGGCAACGAGACGAAGGCAAGGAGACGAAGGCAAGGAGACGAAGGCAACGAGAAGAAGGCAAGGAGACGAAGGCAACGAGAAGAAGGCAAGGAGACGAAGGCAAGGAGACGAAGGCAACGAGAAGAAGGCAAGGAGACGAAGGCAACGAGAAGAAGGCAAGGAGACGAAGGCAACGAGAAGAAGGCAAGGAGACGAAGGCAACGAGAAGAAGGCAAGGAGACGAAGGCAACGAGAAGAAGGCAAGGAGACGAAGGCAACGAGAAGAAGGCAAGGAGAAGAAGGCAAGGAGACGAAGGCAACGAGAAGAAGGCAAGGAGACGAAGGCAACGAGAAGAAGGCAAGGAGACTGAAGGCAACGAGAAGAAGGCAACGAGAAGAAGGCAACGAGAAGAAGGCAACGAGACGAAGGCAACGAGAAGAAGGCAACGAGACGAAGGCAACGAGACGAAGGCAACGAGACGAAGGCAACGAGACGAAGGCAACGAGACGAAGGCAACGAGACGAAGGCAACGAGACGAAGGCAACGAGAAGAAGGCAACGAGACGAAGGCAACGAGAAGAAGGCAACGAGAAGAAGGCAACGAGAAGAAGGCAACGAGAAGAAGGCAACGAGAAGAAGGCAACGAGAAGAAGGCAACGAGAAGAAGGCAACGAGAAGAAGGCAACGAGAAGAAGGCAACGAGAAGAAGGCAACGAGAAGAAGGCAACGAGAAGAAGGCAACGAGAAGAAGGCAACGAGAAGAAGGCAACGAGAAGAAGGCAACGAGAAGAAGGCAACGAGAAGAAGGCAACGAGAAGAAGGCAACGAGAAGAAGGCAAGGAGAAGAAGGCAAGGAGAAGAAGGCAAGGAGAAGAAGGCAAGGAGAAGAAGGCAAGGAGAAGAAGGCAAGGAGAAGAAGGCAAGGAGAAGAAGGCAAGGAGAAGAAGGCAAGGAGAAGAAGGCAAGGAGAAGAAGGCAAGGAGAAGAAGGCAAGGAGAAGAAGGCAACGAGAAGAAGGCAACGAGACGAAGGCAACGAGACGAAGGCAAGGAGAAGAAGGCAACGAGACGAAGGCAACGAGAAGAAGGCAAGGAGACGAAGGCAAGGAGGCGAAGGCAACGAGAAGAAGGCAAGGAGACGAAGGCAACGAGAAGAAGGCAAGGAGACGAAGGCAACGAGAAGAAGGCAAGGAGACGAAGGCAACGAGAAGAAGGCAAGGAGACGAAGGCAACGAGAAGAAGGCAAGGAGACGAAGGCAACGAGAAGAAGGCAACGAGACGAAGGCAACGAGAAGAAGGCAACGAGACGAAGGCAACGAGAAGAAGGCAACGAGACGAAGGCAACGAGAAGAAGGCAACGAGAAGAAGGCAAGGAGACGAAGGCAACGAGAAGAAGGCAAGGAGACGAAGGCAACGAGAAGAAGGCAAGGAGACGAAGGCAACGAGAAGAAGGCAAGGAGACGAAGGCAACGAGAAGAAGGCAAGGAGACGAAGGCAACGAGAAGAAGGCAAGGAGACGAAGGCAACGAGAAGAAGGCAAGGAGACGAAGGCAACGGAGAAGAAGAAGAAGGCAAGGAGACGAAGGCAACGAGAAGAAGGCAAGGAGACGAAGGCAACGAGAAGAAGGCAAGGAGACGAAGGCAACGAGAAGAAGGCAAGGAGACGAAGGCAACGAGAAGAAGGCAAGGAGACGAAGGCAACGAGAAGAAGGCAACGAGACGAAGGCAACGAGAAGAAGGCAACGAGACGAAGGCAACGAGAAGAAGGCAACGAGACGAAGGCAACGAGAAGAAGGCAACGAGACGAAGGCAACGAGAAGAAGGCAACGAGACGAAGGCAACGAGAAGAAGGCAACGAGACGAAGGCAACGAGAAGAAGGCAACGAGACGAAGGCAACGAGAAGAAGGCAACGAGACGAAGGCAACGAGAAGAAGGCAACGAGACGAAGGCAACGAGAAGAAGGCAACGAGAAGAAGGCAACGAGACGAAGGCAACGAGAAGAAGGCAACGAGAAGAAGGCAACGAGACGAAGGCAACGAGAAGAAGGCAACGAGACGAAGGCAACGAGACGAAGGCAACGAGAAGAAGGCAACGAGACGAAGGCAACGAGAAGAAGGCAACGAGACGAAGGCAACGAGAAGAAGGCAACGAGACGAAGGCAACGAGACGAAGGCAACGAGACGAAGGCAAGGAGACGAAGGCAACGAGACGAAGGCAAGGAGACGAAGGCAACGAGACGAAGGCAACGAGACGAAGGCAACGAGACGAAGGCAACGAGACGAAGGCAAGGAGACGAAGGCAACGAGACGAAGGCAAGGAGACGAAGGCAACGAGACGAAGGCAAGGAGACGAAGGCAACGAGAAGAAGGCAAGGAGACGAAGGCAACGAGACGAAGGCAAGGAGACGAAGGCAACGAGACGAAGGCAAGGAGACGAAGGCAACGAGAAGAAGGCAAGGAGACGAAGGCAACGAGACGAAGGCAAGGAGACGAAGGCAACGAGAAGAAGGCAAGGAGACGAAGGCAACGAGAAGAAGGCAAGGAGACGAAGGCAACGAGAAGAAGGCAAGGAGACGAAGGCAACGAGAAGAAGGCAAGGAGACGAAGGCAACGAGAAGAAGGCAAGGAGACGAAGGCAACGAGAAGAAGGCAAGGAGACGAAGGCAACGAGAAGAAGGCAAGGAGACGAAGGCAACGAGAAGAAGGCAAGGAGACGAAGGCAACGAGAAGAAGGCAAGGAGACGAAGGCAACGAGAAGAAGGCAAGGAGACGAAGGCAACGAGAAGAAGGCAAGGAGACGAAGGCAACGAGAAGAAGGCAAGGAGACGAAGGCAACGAGAAGAAGGCAAGGAGACGAAGGCAACGAGAAGAAGGCAAGGAGACGAAGGCAACGAGAAGAAGGCAAGGAGACGAAGGCAACGACGAGAAGGCAAGGAGACGAAGGCAACGACGAGAAGGCAAGGAGACGAAGGCAACGACGAGAAGGCAAGGAGACGAAGGCAACGACGAGAAGGCAAGGAGACGAAGGCAACGACGAGAAGGCAAGGAGACGAAGGCAACGACGAGAAGGCAAGGAGACGAAGGCAACGACGAGAAGGCAAGGAGACGAAGGCAACGACGAGAAGGCAAGGAGACGAAGGCAACGACGAGAAGGCAAGGAGACGAAGGCAACGACGAGAAGGCAAGGAGACGAAGGCAACGACGAGAAGGCAAGGAGACGAAGGCAACGACGAGAAGGCAAGGAGACGAAGGCAACGACGAGAAGGCAAGGAGACGAAGGCAACGACGAGAAGGCAAGGAGACGAAGGCAACGACGAGAAGGCAAGGAGACGAAGGCAACGACGAGAAGGCAAGGAGACGAAGGCAACGACGAGAAGGCAAGGAGACGAAGGCAACGACGAGAAGGCAAGGAGACGAAGGCAACGACGAGAAGGCAAGGAGACGAAGGCAACGACGAGAAGGCAAGGAGACGAAGGCAACGACGAGAAGGCAAGGAGACGAAGGCAACGACGAGAAGGCAAGGAGACGAAGGCAACGACGAGAAGGCAAGGAGACGAAGGCAACGACGAGAAGGCAAGGAGACGAAGGCAACGACGAGAAGGCAAGGAGACGAAGGCAACGACGAGAAGGCAAGGAGACGAAGGCAACGACGAGAAGGCAAGGAGACGAAGGCAACGACGAGAAGGCAAGGAGACGAAGGCAACGACGAGAAGGCAAGGAGACGAAGGCAACGACGAGAAGGCAAGGAGACGAAGGCAACGACGAGAAGGCAAGGAGACGAAGGCAACGACGAGAAGGCAAGGAGACGAAGGCAACGACGAGAAGGCAAGGAGACGAAGGCAACGACGAGAAGGCAAGGAGACGAAGGCAACGACGAGAAGGCAAGGAGACGAAGGCAACGACGAGAAGGCAAGGAGACGAAGGCAACGACGAGAAGGCAAGGAGACGAAGGCAACGACGAGAAGGCAAGGAGACGAAGGCAACGACGAGAAGGCAACGAGACGAAGGCAACGACGAGAAGGCAACGAGACGAAGGCAACGACGAGAAGGCAACGAGACGAAGGCAACGACGAGAAGGCAACGACGACGAAGGCAACGACGAGAAGGCAACGACGAGAAGGCAACGACGAGAAGGCAACGACGAGAAGGCAACGACGAGAAGGCAACGACGAGAAGGCAACGACGAGAAGGCAACGACGAGAAGGCAACGACGCGAAGGCAACGACGCGAAGGCAACGAGGCGAAGGCAACGAGGCGAAGGCAACGAGACGAAGGCAACGAGACGAAGGCAACGAGACGAAGGCAACGAGACGAAGGCAACGAGACGAAGGCAACGAGACGAAGGCAACGAGACGAAGGCAACGAGACGAAGGCAACGAGACGAAGGCAACGAGACGAAGGCAACGAGACGAAGGCAACGAGACGAAGGCAACGAGACGAAGGCAACGAGACGAAGGCAACGAGACGAAGGCAACGAGACGAAGGCAACGAGACGAAGGCAACGAGACGAAGGCAACGAGACGAAGGCAACGAGACGAAGGCAACGAGACGAAGGCAACGAGACGAAGGCAACGAGACGAAGGCAACGAGACGAAGGCAACGAGACGAAGGCAACGAGACGAAGGCAACGAGACGAAGGCAACGAGACGAAGGCAACGAGACGAAGGCAACGAGACGAAGGCAACGAGACGAAGGCAACGAGACGAAGGCAACGAGACGAAGGCAACGAGACGAAGGCAACGAGACGAAGGCAACGAGACGAAGGCAACGAGACGAAGGCAACGAGACGAAGGCAACGAGACGAAGGCAACGAGACGAAGGCAACGAGACGAAGGCAACGAGACGAAGGCAACGAGACGAAGGCAACGAGACGAAGGCAACGAGACGAAGGCAACGAGACGAAGGCAACGAGACGAAGGCAACGAGACGAAGGCAACGAGACGAAGGCAACGAGACGAAGGCAACGAGACGAAGGCAACGAGACGAAGGCAACGAGACGAAGGCAACGAGACGAAGGCAACGAGACGAAGGCAACGAGACGAAGGCAACGAGACGAAGGCAACGAGACGAAGGCAACGAGACGAAGGCAACGAGACGAAGGCAACGAGACGAAGGCAACGAGACGAAGGCAACGAGACGAAGGCAACGAGACGAAGGCAACGAGACGAAGGCAACGAGACGAAGGCAACGAGACGAAGGCAACGAGACGAAGGCAACGAGACGAAGGCAACGAGACGAAGGCAACGAGACGAAGGCAACGAGACGAAGGCAACGAGACGAAGGCAACGAGACGAAGGCAACGAGACGAAGGCAACGAGACGAAGGCAACGAGACGAAGGCAACGAGACGAAGGCAACGAGACGAAGGCAACGAGACGAAGGCAACGAGACGAAGGCAACGAGACGAAGGCAACGAGACGAAGGCAACGAGACGAAGGCAACGAGACGAAGGCAACGAGACGAAGGCAACGAGACGAAGGCAACGAGACGAAGGCAACGAGACGAAGGCAACGAGACGAAGGCAACGAGACGAAGGCAACGAGACGAAGGCAACGAGACGAAGGCAACGAGACGAAGGCAACGAGACGAAGGCAACGAGACGAAGGCAACGAGACGAAGGCAACGAGACGAAGGCAACGAGACGAAGGCAACGAGACGAAGGCAACGAGACGAAGGCAACGAGACGAAGGCAACGAGACGAAGGCAACGAGACGAAGGCAACGAGACGAAGGCAACGAGACGAAGGCAACGAGACGAAGGCAACGAGACGAAGGCAACGAGACGAAGGCAACGAGACGAAGGCAACGAGACGAAGGCAACGAGACGAAGGCAACGAGACGAAGGCAACGAGACGAAGGCAACGAGACGAAGGCAACGAGACGAAGGCAACGAGACGAAGGCAACGAGACGAAGGCAACGAGACGAAGGCAACGAGACGAAGGCAACGAGACGAAGGCAACGAGACGAAGGCAACGAGACGAAGGCAACGAGACGAAGGCAACGAGACGAAGGCAACGAGACGAAGGCAACGAGACGAAGGCAACGAGACGAAGGCAACGAGACGAAGGCAACGAGACGAAGGCAACGAGACGAAGGCAACGAGACGAAGGCAACGAGACGAAGGCAACGAGACGAAGGCAACGAGACGAAGGCAACGAGACGAAGGCAACGAGACGAAGGCAACGAGACGAAGGCAACGAGACGAAGGCAACGAGACGAAGGCAACGAGACGAAGGCAACGAGACGAAGGCAACGAGACGAAGGCAACGAGACGAAGGCAACGAGACGAAGGCAACGAGACGAAGGCAACGAGACGAAGGCAACGAGACGAAGGCAACGAGACGAAGGCAACGAGACGAAGGCAACGAGACGAAGGCAACGAGACGAAGGCAACGAGACGAAGGCAACGAGACGAAGGCAACGAGACGAAGGCAACGAGACGAAGGCAACGAGACGAAGGCAACGAGACGAAGGCAACGAGACGAAGGCAACGAGACGAAGGCAACGAGACGAAGGCAACGAGACGAAGGCAACGAGACGAAGGCAACGAGACGAAGGCAACGAGACGAAGGCAACGAGACGAAGGCAACGAGACGAAGGCAACGAGACGAAGGCAACGAGACGAAGGCAACGAGACGAAGGCAACGAGACGAAGGCAACGAGACGAAGGCAACGAGACGAAGGCAACGAGACGAAGGCAACGAGACGAAGGCAACGAGACGAAGGCAACGAGACGAAGGCAACGAGACGAAGGCAACGAGACGAAGGCAACGAGACGAAGGCAACGAGACGAAGGCAACGAGACGAAGGCAACGAGACGAAGGCAACGAGACGAAGGCAACGAGACGAAGGCAACGAGACGAAGGCAACGAGACGAAGGCAACGAGACGAAGGCAACGAGACGAAGGCAACGAGACGAAGGCAACGAGACGAAGGCAACGAGAAGGCAACGAGACGAAGGCAACGAGAAGGCAAGGAGACGAAGGCAACGAGAAGGCAAGGAGACGAAGGCAACGAGAAGGCAAGGAGACGAAGGCAACGAGAAGGCAAGGAGACGAAGGCAACGAGAAGGCAAGGAGACGAAGGCAACGAGAAGGCAAGGAGACGAAGGCAACGAGAAGGCAAGGAGACGAAGGCAACGAGAAGGCAAGGAGACGAAGGCAACGAGAAGGCAAGGAGACGAAGGCAACGAGAAGGCAAGGAGACGAAGGCAACGAGAAGGCAAGGAGACGAAGGCAACGAGAAGGCAAGGAGACGAAGGCAACGAGAAGGCAAGGAGACGAAGGCAACGAGAAGGCAAGGAGACGAAGGCAACGAGAAGGCAAGGAGACGAAGGCAACGAGAAGGCAAGGAGACGAAGGCAACGAGAAGGCAAGGAGACGAAGGCAACGAGAAGGCAAGGAGACGAAGGCAACGAGAAGGCAAGGAGACGAAGGCAACGAGAAGGCAAGGAGACGAAGGCAACGAGAAGGCAAGGAGACGAAGGCAACGAGAAGGCAAGGAGACGAAGGCAACGAGAAGGCAAGGAGACGAAGGCAACGAGAAGGCAAGGAGACGAAGGCAACGAGAAGGCAAGGAGACGAAGGCAACGAGAAGGCAAGGAGACGAAGGCAACGAGAAGGCAAGGAGACGAAGGCAACGAGAAGGCAAGGAGACGAAGGCAACGAGAAGGCAAGGAGACGAAGGCAACGAGAAGGCAAGGAGACGAAGGCAACGAGAAGGCAAGGAGACGAAGGCAACGAGAAGGCAAGGAGACGAAGGCAACGAGAAGGCAAGGAGACGAAGGCAACGAGAAGGCAAGGAGACGAAGGCAACGAGAAGGCAAGGAGACGAAGGCAACGAGAAGGCAAGGAGACGAAGGCAACGAGAAGGCAAGGAGACGAAGGCAACGAGAAGGCAAGGAGACGAAGGCAACGAGAAGGCAAGGAGACGAAGGCAACGAGAAGGCAAGGAGACGAAGGCAACGAGAAGAAGACAAGGGAAAGAGTAAGGTGGTAAAGAGCAAAGAAAGGAACCAACCAAAGGAAGGAAGAAACGAGAAGTGAAAAAGCAAAATGACTGCAAATAGAGGTCGTGGAACCGTCCGTCTCCGGACGCAGGTGCTAACTACCCCCTTGAGGGGGAGGGACTCCTTTTAGTCGCCTCTTACGACAGGCAGGAATACCTCGGGCGGGGCCTATTCTAATCCCCGGACCCGCAGGGGGGGGGTAATCCATGGTGGTGGATTGAGTCGAGACGCCGAAGAATAGACGGCCAAGCAGAGGAGTAAACTTTGCTTCCATAGTCCAATTTCGAACGCACTAAGCCGCGATGGAGGTGCAGAAGGACCACTCTGTCCGCTCCCCAGGAGGTACCATTCAGGACACGGAGGGTGTTGAGGGATCGCAGACAGCGAGCCGAAAGATAGGAAACGTGGGAGGACCAGCACAGTTTTCTGTCAAACATAAGACCCAAGAATTTAGCGACGTCCAAAAATGGAAGGTTGACAGGTCCTAGGTGTAAGGAGGGTGGAAGAAACTCCTTACGTCGCCAAAAATTAACACAAACGGTCTTACTGGGAGAAAAATGGAAGCCGGTTTCGATGCTCCAAGAGTGGAGGTGATCCGAGACATCCCTGAAGACGTCGTTCAAGAAGGCTGAACCGTTGAGAGCTGTAGTAGATCGCAAAATCGTCCACAAAGAGGGAGCTCGAGAAATCAGGAAGGAGGCAATCCATAATCGGATTTTTGGCAATGGCAAACAGTACAACACTCAGCATGGAGCCCTGGGGTACCCCGTTTTCTTGGGAGAAGGTACGCGAGAGAGTGGTGTTCACCCGCACTCTAAATGTGCGCTCTGCCATAAATTCGTGAAGAAAAAGGGGCAGCCAACCTCGAAAACCCCAAGAGAACAGTGTGCAGAGAATGCCTGTCCTCCAACACGTATCGTATGCTCTCTCCAGATCAAAAAATATTGCTACTGTTTGGCGTTTCCGGAGAAAATTGTTCATGATATAAGTGGAGAGAGCAACAAGATGGTCAACTGCAGAATAATGCTTTCGGAAACCGCATTGGGCAGGTGTTAAAAGACTGCGGGACTCCAGCCACCAAGCTAAACGGCAATTCACCATACGCTCCAAAACCTTACATACACTACTCGTGAGAGAAATGGGGCGATAGCTAGAGGGGAGACGTTTGTCCTTTCCAGGTTTCGGAACAGGGACGACGATAGCTTCCAGCCATTGTCTGGGAAAAGTACTGTCGGTCCAAATTCGATTATAAAGGCGAAGGAGGTAACGCAGACTATGGGTTGATAAATGCAGCAACATTTGGATGTGGATACCTTCCGGTCCTGGGGCGGAGGAGCGAGAAGAAGAGAGTGCATGTTGGAGTTCCTGCATGGAGAAAACTGTATTGTAGCTTTCGCGATTTTGAGAGGAGAAAGCAAGAGGTCACACTTCCGCTGCACGTTTCTTCGGGAGAAACGCTGGCGGGTAATTTGAAGAGCTCGAAATCTCAGCAAAGTGTTGACCCAATGAGTTAGAAATTGTGACGGGGTCCACTAATGTATAACGCGTGACAGTGAGCCCAGAGATCGGTGAGAAACTAGGCGCGCCTGAGAACCGTCGAATCCGACTCCAAACTTCCGAGGAGGGAGTGAAGGTGTTAAATGAGCTAGTAAAGAATTTCCAGCTTTCCTTCTTGCTGTCACGGATAACGCGACGGCATCGCGCTCGGAACTGCTTATAGCGGATACAGTTGTCCAAAGTAGGATGGTGGCGGAAAACTCTAAGAGCACGTCGCCGCTCACGTATTGCGTCACAGCATGCCGCATTCCACCAAGGAACTGGAGGGCGCCGGGGCAATGCGGAGGTGCGTGGTATTGAACGTTCTGCAGCTGTAAGAATAACGTCTGTAATATGTGTGACCTCATCGTCGACGCTAGGAAAGTGACGGTCATCGAATTTCGCAAGAGACGAAAAGTGTCCAATCGGCTTCGCCAAACTTCCAGCGTCGCGGGCGCATATATGGCAGTTGAGGCTGCAGTCTAAGGACACATGGAAAGTGGTCACTCGAGTGTGTATCATCAAGGGCGAACCATTCGAAGTGCCGAGCTAGCGGAGCAGTACCGACCGAAATGTCCAAATGAGAGAAATTTGTCGTGGAGGCAGACAAAAATGTAAGGTCCCCAGTGTTGAGGCAAACTAGATCCGCTTGGTGGAAGATGTTGATCAATAGTGAGCCACGCGGACAAGGATGTGGAGATCCCCAAAGCGGCTGGTGGGCATTGAAGTCCCCAACCAGCAAATAGAGGGGTGGAAGCTGACCAAGAAGATCAGCTCGTGCCATTGGTGTGGACGATGGAATGTATACAGTACAAAGAAAAAAGGTATATCCAGAAAGGGAAAGACGGACAGTGACAGCTTGGAAGGAAGTGTTTAAGGGGATTGGGGGATAATGGAGAGTATCATGGAGAAGAATCACGAGTCCTCCATGTGCTGGAGTGCCTTCAACAGAGGGGAGATCAAATCGGACGGACTGAAAATGGGGGAGAACAAAGCGGTCGTGGGGACGCAGCTTTGTTTCCTGAAGACAGAAGATGACCAGCGAGTAGGATCGTAAGAGGATCGACAATTCATCCCGATTGGCTCGAAGGCCGCAGATATTCCAGTGGATAATGGAAATAAAGTGAACAGAAAATGGAGGAATGTGACCAAGGTTGCCGTACACTCAGCGACTGCTCAGAGCTTGCGACCGAGCATGGAATGGCATTCAGCCGAAGGCAGAAGATCCTGATCCATAGGTTGTTCAGGAGCAGCTCCTGCCACCAGCGATCGGCCGGTTGATCGGCCGCCAGCAATGCGCCTCGGTGACACGAAGACGGCCGAGGGCGATTCCCGCCAGGTGGTGCTTTAGATGAGACATGTCTTGGCAGAGAAGGAGATGAACTGGGTTTCTTACTAGCCTTCTTGGAAACATGATGTTTAGATGAAGGAGGAGCCGATGGTTGTGAAGTTGGGGTATGTAAAAAATCTTCACGAGTATGCTGTTTTTCTAAGTCTTGGTGTCTGACTTTTGGGCTCGAGATTTAGCAGAACCCGATGAAGGGTGAGCCATCGAGTGGGCAGGCGAAAGTGGGGAGGTTGAACGGGCGATCTTTGCACTGGCCGATCTGACGACCGTGGCACTGAAGGAAAGGTCACAAGTCTGCATGGCCGCCTCCTTTGTTGGCCGAGGAGAGGCAAGGACAGTGCTGTATTTTCCTGTCTGAGGCACGGTGGGCTGTCGACTGGCGAATAATTTTCGAGCAGCAAAGGTAGACACCTTTTCCTTCACTCTGATTTCCTGAATGAGCTTTTTGTCTTTAAAAATGGGGCAATCTCAAGAGGAAGCAGCGTGGTCACCCATACAGTTGATGCAACGAGGGGATGGAGGTGGACAAGCACCCTCATGGGCATCCTTGCCACATGTAACACATTTGGCTGGATTGGAACATGGCTGGTGTGACTGAACCACTGACACCGATAGCAACGCGTACGGTTTGGGATGTAAGGGCGAACGGAAATTATCTCATACCCTGCTTTGATTTTCGATGGGAGTTGAACTTTGTCAAATGTCAAGAAGACAGTACGGGTTGGAATGATGTTCGTGTCAACCCTTTTCATGACTATGAACAGCCGTTACGCCCTGGTCAGACAGGTAGTGTTGAATTTCCTCGTCGGACAATCCGTCGAGGGAGCGTGTATAAACGACCCCACGTGATGAATTTAAAGTACGGTGCGGTTCCACCCGGACAGGGAAGGTGTGTAGCAGTGAAGTACGCAGCAATTTTTGTGCCTGGAGGGCACTGACTGTTTCTAACAACAAGGCGCCATTTCGTAATCTGGAACAAGACTTTACAGGACCTGCAATTGCGTAGACACCTTTCTGAATAATGAAAGGGTTGACCGTGGAGAAGTCGTGACCTTCGTCAGACCGAGAAACAAGGAACTGTGGCAACGATGGAAGGACTGTCTGTGGCTGAGACTCACTGAACTTACGCTTGTGAGCTGACACAGTAGAAGACGAGGAAACCATTGCGAAAGTATCCCCCATGATTACCGGCATCTCCGATGATGCGCTCCTTCCTTGTGGGGGCCCTCTCTGAGGGCACTCCCGCCTTAGGTGATTGTTCACACCTCAGGTCACACCACCCGACAAACGGACGGAGGAGCCAATCGGCACTTGCGGAAGGTATCAGCTCGGGTAATCACCCCTCCTGGGCCTGGCCGTTACCAGGGGGTACGTACATGTCCTACCTCTCTACCTGGGGCGGGGAATTACGTGTTACCCCGTCACCGGCTACGCATGGAAATGCGTGGGTCGGCCTTCAGACACGCACAGGGAGGAAAAAAGAGAAAGGGAAAGGAAAGAAGAGAGGTCTCAGACGCCACAGTGGAGAAAAAGGCAAAGAGAAGAGGTAAGGAAAAGAGAAGGACAAGGAAGGACGAAGACTTGCAAGCGGAGAAAGCAAAGAATTTGTTACAGTTTCGAGCGTCCGTCTCCGAACGTAGGCACAAAACATCCTCCCAGAGGGGGAGAAAGGGAAGGAAAGAGGCGGAGGTGAGGGGGGGGGTGAAGATGGGGGATGGGGAAGGATGTGGAAAGGTAAGGTATACAGCCCGGAAAGGAAGGAAGGCCACATTAGCTCGAGGTCCCGTGCTCGCTACGCACGTATCCACAAGAGAGTTGTGAACCCCCGGGGGCGGGGGGGGGGGGGCTAAGAGGTTTGGAGCTCATTCATATTGCAATGTGTTCCATTCCTGTAGTTGCAGTTTGTTTAATGGGACATCATCCTCTAGCATTACTTTTCCTCTCCAGTAGTTGTCTATACCAGTATTGGTTTTTGAATTTTGAACGGGTCAATATCATCTCCGTTGCTTCTCTGGACACTTTCGTATAATTTTATACAAAGTATATTTCAAGCTATAATGTACAAAAAGGAATTACTTTATAAGGTATTTTAGTTTCTATGTTATAATCGGTAAGTACTAGTCACGAATGTAGTTAAATTTCTTTTTTAGAAACATTTGGAATTAATAACTATTTGCACACTTTAAATTTGTATTATTAATTGCACAATCCTGTACTGTTTACTATGTTTATTTCTGGATTCATTTATGAAATAACAATCAAAATTAATAATGTAACAAAAACTTCATTTGCTCAGAAAAATTGTAAGCCCTTTGGGATACTGTTATTCCTGCAGAGAGAGAGAGAGAGAGAGAGAGAGAGAGAGAGAGAGAGAGAGAGTCTGTCTTAAGCTTGCCTCTGATGTGATCAGACATATTTTTGTATAATTGGTGCGCACAATGTAATTCTGGCTTTGTTAATGTGAAACATCAAAATACTGTATGATATACTGAAATGTGAGAAAATCGGTGGAAAATATATTTACATAAAAAATTCTGCAACAACCATCTTAATTTATTAAGTTCAAAGAACTGGACAGATTTTCAGCTTCCAGAATCAAACCCCTAAACAAGAACGGGAGCCATCTCAACATGACAAGAAAAGATTATTGTAATCTTTGCTTCTCTCAAATCTTCATAAAAGACTTTGCTTATTAATTACTTGAACTGGGCATTGTTTAATGTGTATAATAGATGGAAGAAGGAAGGAGAGGGGAAATTACAACAGGCATCTTTAAAAATGCACTGAAAGAGGTAGAGGTCTTTCTACTCATGTGAAGGCCAAAAAACTTAGTCAACTTGGGTCATACGAAGTGTCCTCTCTTCACTTTTTGCACCACCACCTGCATTTGAGTGCAGGTACTGTACACTTCCAACTAAAGCCACATTATGCCAATGCTGTGTCACCTTGACTTTGCAGAACATTTCTGCTAACACAGTGCGGAAGCATGTGCAACCCCCTGGTAGAGTGGCTGTGATCTCCAAACAAAGAGATTGCAAGACGAATAGCACAATGTTTTTCATATACCCTACAAGAAACCCACAGAAACAAAGCCAGTACCAACATACTTTTAATCTGTTGCTGGTAGTGGGTACTGAATTATTAGAATTTGTATGTAAATTTTATGTAGTACTTCCTTTTTGCAAGTTATGTGCCAGATGCAGAGCTGGAAATCAATGAACTAAGTAACATCTCTGATACACTACACTACTACTGTTTTCATTAAGACATGATAAAGCTATATTCCCATATTTATTATACAGGGTGTACATAAAGTCCGGGAACACTTAATTCCACAAGAACCAAACATTTTACAGTTATCATAAATGTCATTTTGAAGAGAAACCCTGAAAGATTTTTCCATGTATAATGCTTCAGTGTAGTTTGGTAATTTGCCGACAGTCAGCACTAGTTGCACACATGGTGAGTTCAGGTGCCGAATTTTTAGCGCCAAAGACACTTTCCACTTTACTGGAAAAGTGAACAGGCATAATTGTTTAGTCTGGGGTACAAAGCATCCACAAAAACTCATCGAATTTGAGCGCTATTCCGCAAAGGTGAATGTTTTTTGTGCCTTGTCGCTTCAAAATCTGTACGGGCCATCATTCTTTGCTGAAAGCACTGTCACTGGCTATTCCTACTTAGAGTTGTTGCAGCAATGGCTGATGCCTCAAATGCTATCAGACTCTCCGTTCATGTTTCAGCAGGCTAGGGCTCCAGCCCATTTCCATTGTGAAGTTCGTGGGTACCTGAACACGAAGCTGCCACAGCAACGGAGCAGACGTGCTACAGAAGGGGACAGCTGTTTCATGAAATGGCTTCCCCGATCACCAGATCTCACTCCGTGTGAGTTTTTCTGTAGGGACTCAAAGATATGGTGTATGTACTGCATCTATCACGTGATGTAGCAGAGCTCCAGGAGAAAATACGGGAATCAACTGCCACAGTCCACTATGCCATGCTGGGAAGGGAATTGCAAGAATTCGATTATGGAATTGACATCTGCCGGGTCACTCATGGATCGCATATCAAATGTTTGTAAAAAAACTTTCAGACTCTCTCTGTTCAAAAATGCAATATACATGACATCTGTACAATGTTTACTTCTTATCCAACAAATAATTGGAAGTGTTCCTCGACTATGTACACCCTCTATTTAGTCTTCCCGATTTAGCAAAAAGTGCTTATATTTCCTTTCAACTATGTCTATTATTTTGAAACAAAGTTTAAAATAAATCCTGGGTAAATTTAATACAAAAGAAAATATTTTCATTTCATATTTTCATTTTATAAACAAACTGTTCCCATATTAACTGTTTTCTGGCAGATCATACAAATATGTTTATGATGGGGTCATCCTCAGGGCAATTTACACCATTTGGTTGCTCGCTGGAGTTGTCACCCTGGCTGTGCACGGTTGGTAACTTATGACCCCATGGCGGGTTGAAACCTGTTGGCGGCAAAATAAATAATGCGATTGTGACTGTCATACTGAACAACTGATTATAAGTAAATTGAATCACTTATCTCCACACAACTATGTTTCCTAAAAACGAGAGAGATCTTTATGATTCTGTTTCCATAATTAAATGTTTTGCAACTGACACTCATGTCTTATTTGTTTTATTTACCTGGCTCAACACTGATAAAAAGTAGCCTACTCAATATCGAGGTTTTTGTAACAGTGTGGCAGATTCATGCTTGCGCTGTAATACAGTAATTGGAAGGAAAAAAAAAATTGGAATTTACTGCAACACATTGTACAAGGCAAATTAAACAAGTAAAATTCACTGGCAGGAATAAACACATTCCTATTTTTAAAAAATAACTCGAGTGATTGGAAAACTAAAACATTAGTCTAGATTATTCTGTAGTGTTTATGAAACAGAGGCTGAACAACGTGAGACTGCTGATATTTCCTTTGCATTTATGCAGGTAAAACATATACCACAAAATTTGAACTGTTTCTATACTGTAAAAAAGAGAATCTATTGAACTGTTACAAACTAATGGGGAAAAAACCTGAAACAAAATTTTCCCTTTAAACAAATTATACTCTCGGTACACTTAGTTTGCGTTAACTAAAACATTATACAGCAGAAATTCTAAATGTACCTAATGTCACGAGTCCAGCAGAATATGATTCTGTATTCACATCCTTATTAACAAATAAAGACAATTCTGGCATAACATAATGAAGTATGAAGACTGAATTAATAATTCACTTTTCACAATATAAATTTAGCTCATAACTTTTATTAAGAATTTGTTGCACCAAATACATCAACTATTACAATGTTTCTGCACTGTAAGAAATGCAGTTAAAATACATCACTTTAATTGACATTCTTGGTCCATGACACCTATTGTGAAAAATCAGTCTACTGCACAGAGTATTCTCATTATTTTTTTCCATATTACAAATCACTCAAGAGAAAATATTAAAGTATGAATACACTGCACATCACATTAGTGAACCAAGTATCAACAACAATACACATGATCTTTGTGATTAAAAAACCTATGCCAAACTCAAGAGAAAATATAAATCGCAATACAATGTCATGAGCATTGTTTTTTTTGGAGTATTTTGTTACTGGACTTTAATCACATAAGGAAAAACAGTACTGAGAAGTTTTTTTTTTTTTGCAGACTTTTGCACAATATAATAGCAAGGGGTAGGGCAAACACCTAATGTAAAACTTCAGTGAAATGTTCCTTGACCAGCATTTTGAGCATGGTGATTCAGGTTCTGGAACTGTAGTAACAATTTGGAATAAAATTAAGTCACAGGTTGTAAATTCATTTTTGTTTTAAGTACTGGGATTGGTTGCAGCCAAAAGTCATCATCCCACTGCTACAGTATGCTCAGCCATCCACATGCAGTTTCAGTTCTGGAACTGGCTTTATTTTAAGACTAGGCTGTTCACTCTTTAATGAATCTTAAAGAAACTCTTTATTCACCCCCTCCTCCAGTTCTTTAATATTTACACTGGGTGGATAAACAAGGACCATGGAGCTTCCTGATACCTCAAATCAATCCCCCTTTTTTAATTCATATTGTTTTCTTGTGATCCACAGCTGCCATTCTACACCCATGGAGAAAGTAGTACACAAATTTCCACAAAAACCATCTTGTTTTTGCAGAAATTCTCCAAAGGTGGAGATTGGCAGCCATGGACTATGAGAGAACTATCTGAATGAAAGAAGAGGAATCTGGTAAGGCACCTCAGTGGTCCTGTTTTATCTGTCCAATGTACATGCAAAAGAAGAATTGGAAGGTGTGAACTTACAGTTTCTTGAAGACCCATTAGAGACTGAAAAATCTTGTCTTCATATAAAGGAAGATCCAGGACTGAAACTGCATGTTGATGGCTCTGAGTATAAACCGATCCTGGTGTGCATTATTAAAAAGTGTAGCTTGTGCCATTTTAATCTCATTCATTGAAATAAATTAACATCAGAGTTTTTTAAAAAATTTTGCCTGTATTTCTTGTTAAAACCTGTCACCAATAATGCTTTGGTATTTTGCCAATATAGCGTATAAAGAAATTCACCAGGCATTTTTTATATTTCGTAAAACAAATATTTCTTTTAACAAGGCAAGAACAGAAAGGCAAGAAAGAAAACTACAATGAAACACGTATGGGAATAGGAGGCCAAGTTAGAATGCAAATCAGACAGGTTACTAGGAGGCAAATTTTGAGTAACTATTAAGAATCTGGTAACTTTAGAAGAGTCATAGCAATGAATGGTACACCCTAGTATAGAGACATTAACTATTTTCAGGGTTCTCCAAGCCACTTACACGTGCAAAAAGCTTCACACATGAGCAGGTTGACAAGTCACTGAAGTTCAACAGCTAGCTATGCCAAACAGAAGATAACCACCTTACAAAATCTTTACACAAAAGATGTCCATATATCCTTGTCTGTTCTCAGGCTTTTTTTTTTACTAGTTACCTTGCTCATTTCTAGGCTAATATAGAAATCAAAACCCCATATTTCCTGTATTGGTATCAGCACAGATCAATTTTCCCTAACAATGTGGATGGCAGTGGACTTGAGTAAAATGAAGTATTATTGATCAACTGATAGTCAGCAATAACAGTACTGAAATTTAGACAACCAAATTGAATGTTTGAGGAATGATGCATTTTCTTTTGCAGACAATTTTCAACATTATACAAACAACTTCAAAATACCAAGTGCAAAATGACTAACCATCTAAAATTTGTACTGTGTTTCATAAAAATCTTCAGTGCAGTATGGGTGAGAAAGCTACACTATACTACAGAACTATTAACCAAAGTATGCCAACTAACTTATGCAAGAAGTGCTACCAGAAGCAATGCTAAAAAGTAATGAAAATATGGATTCTAACAAATAACTGAGCACCAAGGAATTATTATTAAAGGACAGATCCAATACGAGTACATTTGCTTTATAGATTATATGTATTGATTTAAACCAGAAACACACAGAGCCAACATGGCATGTCACATGACTATTTTCAACGTCAACAAAGAAACTTCTGAAACACACACACAGCTTCATCATATTACTTTTTTTTTACAAAAAAAAAAAACAAAAACAAAAAAGGCACAAAATAATGACTTCTGAACAGAAATAATATTCAATGTCAAATATCAGAACAGTATCTTCACACGTACTAATAGCTAAAATACTTTACGGTAACAGACTTCATGTTTTTACATTGACGTGGGAGACAAGAAATTCATCTCTCTCAACTCAGATGGTTTTGCACGGAAAAACATTTCCTTCTTGACAAGACCTGGTGAGCTCTCACCATCAGATGAGCTCTGGTCTTCATCTCTAGAACCTTCCGTAGATGTTCGAACAAGTGATGATGAAGATTTATTCCTGCGTACATCACTTTGTTTTCCATCATCTAATGATGATTTCTGAGATGCTGTCTCCTGAATATTTGTTTGATGTGCAGCAATATCTCTCTGTCCCAAAACTCCGGATAAAATCCAGCTTCCAGGGTACTGGGTAGGGACTCCAAATACACCTGTGAAGTACCTGTTCTGTGGTTCCCCCTGTAAAACAACATTTATGTTACTCAGGACTGCTCCTAATTTACTGCTTTCTATTTACATTGCTTCCATTTCAAATTATGCTTGATGAAGGGTACAAAGGACAATTGCACCACGCTCATCACAATATGAATGGACGTGTGTATCTCATGCCTCAATTCTGTGGACAAATCTGCGAATACTTTACAAAAAATTTATTTAGTGGAGGCTTCTGAGAAAATTATTTTACAATATGTGACATTGAATTACTTGTTACAGTATTTTGCAGACTTCATTCTAAAATTTTCAATTAAGAAGAATAAAATCTAGCATTAATAGTTACACAATTTAATGATAGAATATCTTAAGCAAATGCAACATTTAACTATTATAAAAGTAACAAATCTGCAGTACCTACACTAATATTCCTATATTAACATCACTGTCATGATGGTTTCAGAAATTTACCACCCCTTGTTTGAAAGCGAGGTGAAGAGTCCAAATCAAAAGAACCAATTAATTATTAAAGAATTGCATTTCATACTAATCCATCATTGGAACAATTAAGCACAATTGAGGCTATACACATTAACTCATTGCCAACATACTAGTGTTTAGTCACCAAATCCAACAGTTGACAATAACTTTGGTGGTACTCATGATATTCCAACTATATTGCACCAGCACCCTCATCATTAACTGTAAGAACTCCTATAATTACAAATGTAAGAAAACTGACTGACTGACATAAGTGTTGCCAGTAACTAACTTCACATAGATGAATCAAAACTTGAATGCTGGAAATAAAATCACTGAACATCGTATATCTGAAAGAGTAGTGACTAAGTTCTGAAAAACTCACATTTAAAAAGAGGCCATTACACACACTGGTAATAGTTACGTAGTGCCTCTTGCATCATCATAGTTTATGTGCAATACATGTACTAATATGCATCTAAACATTATGATTTTTTATTGCATAACAACTTTTCTGAATTTCACTGGTAGTTTTGGTTTTTACACTAACATGTGCATCAAATATACATGTTTGGCTATGTTACAGATCGCCGTTACCACAGCCTTTATATTGCACTTATTTGTTGGCTTCAACTAACAGCCATACTGTCACTGTTCAACCTAACCTACATCTTGAGATACACTACAGATGACTCCCACAACCAAAGTTTTCAGGCAGGGAATGAGGGAGCAAGAGGAAATGGGCAGCAAATGCACTAGCACACAATTTCTACAATGTGACTGTAGCAAATGGTTAATTCTTTAATCATCAAGAAGACACTGAAGTATATCTCAACTGGTATCTATGCAATACCACTGTTAAGAGAATTATTCCAAGAGCTGCCTGACAGGATTTTAAGAAACTAAACAAAGTTTAATATACCTGATTGACTCTAGTCTTTTTCCCAAATTTAAATACTTGTTCTCACTAATATAACTAAGCTTTGCATTATCTCTTCCTGAGCTCTATGCTGACAGCCACTTTATTTTGGAGTTGAAAATAACAAGCTAGATGAATATATCTTTAAACTGTCACAAACCAACATTAAATTGCAGAAGTGAATACAATTTCAATGAAAAACTAGACCAACAATGAAACAGCTGTGTATTCAGAAAATAGCCCACTATCGCAAAAGTTGCAAGTCCTTTGAGCTGAAATGTCAACAGCACTGAAAAGGGGGGGAGGGGGGGGGGGGGGGACACCCTCAGCAGCTTCCTGAACTTCTGCGAGAAAAATTCCTTTCCGTTGTTCATTATATGATCCTCCCGAATGAGAGTCCAGTGTGCTAACCACTGCACCACCTCTCTTAGTGTTCCCAGTGAGGTGCTCAAATGGTAGTTGCCATTTGTGGACACTATCTCGAACCAAGCACATGCAATGCAATTTCTGACAAGTGCAAGTTGCAAGGGTGGCTGTCTGATCCAAAACGGATGGACTTGCACAGTTATGTTGCTGCAGTTGCCACGTGTCATCCACAGATTGTGGTCTCATTACAGGGAGACAAGGTGGACAAAGTCACCACCACATTATAATCCCATGTGAAGACCAATGTCTAGCTGTCTCTGCAGTGGGGCAGCATGTCCAATCAGACAAATGAGCAAGTTATAAGAAGGAACGTCATGATCCTGACATCAAGTGCCCCCTGACATCTTGCAGCTCACCTTCAGTTTTGCCATTCACACGTCAACTGCAACTTTCGTCATTGGCAAAACGTGTTATTCACAGACGAGTCCAAATATCCTTGGATGTAAGGTGATGGCTGTGATCATATGTGATGACTGGTAAAGGGCAAATGTTGTCCAGAAACCAACAGATTTCCAAGTTTCTGTGATGATGTAGGGTAGCTTCAGTGTTAACAGTCCTTACAGATCTTTTCATTGTCCACTGTCGCCTTACATATCAAGCAGTACATCGAAAAGAGCATGTTGAACAATATGACAGCTCCTGCACATGATTGTGGCCCTGAATTCCTTCTAATGCCAGGCCTATGTAGCACGAATCAGCAAAGATGTCTTGTGAAGCAACAACACTGAAGTAATGGGGTGGTTGGCAGGAAGTCCCGATAAACCTCATCGTACATATGTGGGTCATTCAGAGAAATGTGTTGATGGTCATCCTGTTCCACCACAGACTCTGCAAGAACTCTTTTAGGCAGCTCTAACTGCAGAATGGGTATGGATACCACCGCATGACCTCTTGTAGACTCATACAGAGCATCCCATGTAGGTATCACACAGCGATTAACTGCTCAGTGAAGGCACACAAACAGGTGGGAATTTAAGGAGATGGGACCTGGATAAACTGACTAAACCAGAGGTTGAACAGAGTTTCAGGGAGAGCATAAGGGAACAATTGACAGGCATGGGGGAAAGAAATACAGTAGAAGAAGAATGGGTAGCTTTGAGGGATGAAATAGTGAAGGCAGCAGAGGTTCAAATGGGTAAAAAGGCGAGGGCTAGTAGAAACCCTTGGGTAACAGAAGCAATACTGAATTTAATTGATGAAAGGAGAAAATATAAAAATGCAGTAAATGAAGCAGGCAAAAAGGAATACAAACATCTCAAAAATGATGTCGATAGGCAGTGCAAAATGGCTAAGCAGGGATGGCTAGAGGACAAATTTAAGGATGTAGAGGCTTATCTCACTAGGGATAAGATAGATACTGCCTACAGGAAAATTAAAGAGACCTTTAGAAAAAAGAGAACCACTTCTATGAATATCAAGAGCTCAGATGGAAACCCAGTTCTAAGCAAAGAAGGGAAAGCAGAAAGATGGAAGGAGTATATAGAGGGTCTATACAAGGGTGATGTACTTGAGGACAATATTATGGAAATGGAAGAGGAGGTAGATGAAGATGAAATGGGAGATATGATACTGTGTGAAGAGTTTGATAGAGCACTGAAAGACCCGAGTTGAAAAAGGCCCCGGGAGTAGACAACATTCCATTGGAACTATTGACAGCCTTGGGAGAGCCAATCCTGACAAAACTCTACCATCTGGTGAGCAAGATGTATGAGACAGGCGAAATACCCTCAGACTTCAAGAAGAATACAATAATTCCAATCCCAAAGAAAGCAGGTGTTGACAGATGTGAAAATTACCGAACTATCAGTTTAATAAGTCACACCTGCAAAATACTAACGCTAATTCTTTAAGACGAATGGAAGAACTGATAGAAGCCGACCTCGGGGAAGATCAGTTTGGATTCCGTAGAAATGTTGGAACACGCGAAGCAATACTGACTTTACGACTTATCTTAGAAGAAAGATTAAGGAAAGGCAAACCTACGGTTCTAGCATTTGTAGACTTAGAGAAAGCTTTTGACAATGTTGATTGGAATACTCTCTTTCAACTTCTGAAGGTGGCAGGGGTAAAACACAAGGAGCGAAAGGCTATTTACAATTTGTACAGAAACCAGATGGCAGTTATAAGAGTCGAGGCGCATGAAAGGGAAGCAGTGGTTGGGAAGGGAGTGAGACAGGGTTGTAGCCTATCCCTCATGTTATTCCATCTGTATATAGAGCAAGCAATAAAGGAAACAAAAGAAAAGTTCGGAGTAGGAATTAAAATCTATGGAGAAGAAATAAAAACTTTGAGGTTCGCCGATGACATTGTAATTCTGTCAAGAGACAGCAAAGGACTTGGAAGAGCAGTTGAATGGAATTGACAGTGTCTTGAAAGGAGGGTATAAGATGAACATTAACAAAAGCAAAATGAGGATAATGGAATGTAGTCGAATTAAGTCGGGTGATGCTGAGGGAATTAGATTAGGAAATGAGACACTTAAGGCAGTAAAGGAGTTTTGCTATTTGGGGAGCAAAATAACTGATGATGGGCGAAGTAGAGAGGATATAAGATGTAGACTGGTAATGGCAAGGAAAGCGTTTCTGAAGAACAATTTTTAACATCGAGTATAGATTTAAATGTCAGGAAGTCATTTCTGAAAGTATTTGTATGGAGTGTAGCCATGTATGGAAGTGAAACATGGACGATAAATAGTTTAGACAATAAGAGAATAGAAGATTTCGAAATGGGGTGCTACAGAAGAATACTGAAGATTAGATGGGTAGATCACATAACTAATGAGGAGGTATTGAATAGAATTGGGGAGAAAAGGAGTTTGTGGCACAACTTGACTAGAAGAAGGGATCGGTTGGTAGGACATGTTATGAGGCATCAAGAGATCACCAATTTAGTACTGGAGGGCAGCGTGGAGGGTAAAAATCGTAGAGGGAGACCAAGAGATGAATACACTAAGCAGATTCAGAAGGATGTAGGCTGCAGTAGGTACTGGGAGATGAATAAGCTTGCACAGGATAGAGTAGCATGGAGAGCTGCATCAAACCAGTCTCAGGACTGAAGCCACAACAACAGAAGGCACACATTACTGAAGCTCTCTAAGTCTAATAAAAAGCACCTAGAATGACTATGCGAATGATTTTTCTACTCTGTTACACATTTCATTTCTTTTTATTTAAACAATGAAGGACGTAATGTTATGTTTTGTTTTCTACTTAATTTGTGAAACACAGGACTATCATTTTGTAACATACCCACTCCTCAATTATTGCTCAATAAAGTATGGCGGACACCTGAACTCCTGTTTCCGTAATTGTTTCGAGCAGTGTACACTGATAAGCCAGAACATTATGACCATCTACCTGATAGCTGGTATGGCCATCTTTGGCATGAATAACAGTGGCAAAGCGTCATGCCATGGAAGCAAAGAGGCCTCGGTAGGTCACTGGAGGGAGCTGACACCACATTTGCACACCCCAAAGTCACCAAATTCCCGTAAATTCCAGGAATGGAGGGCAATTAGCTCTCACACTGATGTGTTCAATCAGGTTCAGATTTGGCGAGTTGGGGAGGGCCAGCAAAACAAATGGACCTCTTCACTGTGATCCTCGAACCACTCAAAACACACACTTGCCTCTAACATGGCACTGCTGTCAGCTAACAGAATCGTTGTGAAGCGATGTATGTGGCCTGCAACTGTGTGTGATACTCCTTGGTTGTCATGGTGCCCTGCACGAACTTCGCTGGACCCATGGATGCCTACATGAATGTTCTGCAGAGCATCAAGGAACCACCACCACCACCACCACCACCACCACCACCACCACCACCTTTTCTCCGTTCTGCAGTACAGATATTAAGGACTTTTTCTCCTGGAAGAAGATGGACTCATGCCCTCCCATCGGCATGAAGCAGTTATCTGTATTCATCAAACCACGCAATGCTCTGCCACTGCACTAAAGTCCACTACCAATGGTCATGCACCCATTTCAGTTTTATTTACCGATGATGGGGTGTTAACGTTGATATACACATGGGTCATTGGCTGCAGAGCCCCATCATTAGGAGTTTTCAGCGCACTGAGCTCAGACACTTTTACTCTGCCAGCATTAAAGTTTGATGTTACATCTGCCACAGTTCACCACCTATCTGCCCACCCTATGACGTCCAGCATCTGTAAAAGAGGTGGCCGCCCAACCCCACGAAGTCTGGATTTGGTTTCAACATATGTTGAAGACACCACATCACTTTTCGAACACCCAACAAGTCATGCAGTTCCCAAAATCCTCATGCCAAGTCTCTGGGCCATCACAATCTGCCCTATGTCAAACTCAGATTGTGCACCTTTCCCATTATACACATGTACAGCACACTCAATGATACTACATTCAGTATACATGTGTGACTAGCAGTCATTCCTCACCCCTCGCCAGGTGACTGCTATCACCTGGACGGGTTTATATCAATAGCAGGTTAGTGGTCATAATGTTCTGGCCGATCAGTGTCATTTCAACACATACAAAAAGTTACACCTAATTTCCTCACAACAAAAATATCTTTTGTTCTTTCTTGTGTTACAACAACAGTTTTTCCCTTTCAAAACAGTACATGTTTACAAATTGTTTTTCCAAATAAAGTTGTTCTTTCCACATTTTTCAATGCACACACAACTACGTTATCAACTGTGCTAACGTTTTGTGCATTTTTCCACTGTGTGACAAGTGATCTTAGAGGCTGCACACATCGATATATGAGCATGTAGCTTTTCTTCTGAGGCAGCTGCAGATGAATAAGTAAAGCAAAAAAAGTTGAATATAGTTTAAGTTAGACGTATCTGGAGTCCGCTCATAAAAGCTACACACGACTTCCTTGTGTGCAAGCGATTCACTACAAATGTTTACTCACAAACAACGCAATCTGCTTTGCCAAGAAATATTTGTGATATAAATGCATCTACTAGCATTCTAAGATGGAGTGGAGTATAAAGATGAACTAAATACTTACTGACTGCTCGGAATGTTATCTGAAGTTGAATGGTGCCACTACACTGACTACTTAGTTTTCACTTTGCTGTAGGATATCCCACATTGCACCAATCATACAAATGTGAAAACTAATCACCTGCATCTTACAGACAGCATCCAAAAACATTTGTCTACTTTACTTTCTTCATAATTTGCATTGGTTGATCGGCATTTTTGGTACCCACATTTGCTCACAATTTACAACCTTTTTCCTTCGTGACAACCATGTACTCAGTGGTGTTTCCAACATGAGGAAAGTCAGGTAGAGAACTGGTTGTCAATCAGATGGTAGGTTTTTGTTTGTTTGTGCACAATTTCACCTGTCTTGACATTCAAATCTCCACCTTGCAAATCTATACAGCCACGCAAAACCTTCACACTTACTAACCTTTTCTTCATTTATCACTGCATGTCCATAATCTAGGCACAACTGATGAATTTGAGTAATTTTACATACTTTTATACATGAAAGACTTATTACAGCATGCACTTTGCAAATGGCTGGAGCAACAATTTTTGAAACCCATGTCTGCTTTCATCTATTGTCTAACAGCTATAGATTCAAAACAATCATTTCTGTGCCACTAAAAATCATTGGGAGACACTGCAGTAATTTTACTTTATTATGAAATGTCAACATTTAAATTTAAGCAGTCAGATCTTACTCTTTGAATGAGGCTCAGGCCATTGCCAACTTTGATTGTGCTCGTCTGTCCCAAGTGAGGCAATGAAGGAAGGTTAAGTAAAGAAACATCTGGACAAAGATGTTCATCTCAGTTACGCACAGGAAAAGCCCGCCATGGCCTTTAAGAATCCATCCAGTGAAGCGACAGGGATGATTAATGAAAATCTAAATCAGCATAACCAGACAGGGATTTGAATCCCCTTCTAAAATAAGGAGGCCAATTTGTGAAACAATGCACCATCAATCTGTGTGAAACACTGGTGGCACCAAAATCACCTAATTAATATTAAATCCACGGTATTTGAATTAAAACAACTGCATTTTCCATAAAGTGTAAAACATGCATTTTTGTCAGATTTTTGACATATATAATGAACTTCTGAAAATGTGCAAAATTGCTATGAATTTTTTTTAGTAATGGTCTTTATGTAAATAGTGACAACTGGATGGAGATTGTAGCACTGCATCAATGTGTTCAAACAGGTGTGAAAGTTTTGAGACAAAAGTATACAGCACAATAGACCAGTCACACTTTGTAACTAATGTCAATGGTAGTGGTTACTTAAGAATACTGCTGCCTCTGCCAAACAAAACCAAATGAGGAGCAAATGCTATACACAATACCATAATGGATATTGAACTAACAATAAGGAATCATATCAGTAGTACAAAGCTAATACTGGATGAGCCTGGTGTACCAAGCAAATTTGTCAAGTTTTAACTCACCAATACAATCAAACATTAGCTACAAAGTTTTTCAAAGCAGAGTCCTTGGATAAACAGTTCTCGGTTTAGCTGCTGCGTCAAATATGGATCAAATCTCAAGCTTTCTAAGATTGCCTCTGCCATCATTGTCAAGAGGCTAACTAACTGCCACGAAAGTGGTGACTTGATTACGCCATAGTATCACGGAAATGGCATGTAGCCAAGATCTCTGTCCACAGAACTACAAGACTGTCTTCCTCTGTGCTGTTTCTTTATCAACTGCACAATTCCACACATTGCTACATACTTTCACATCTCATTCTCCAACTCAGCCCACCTGTGTATGGCGGGGCAGGAAAGAAGAAGTGCACGCTTAATCACCCATTAATGGACGTACCTTTTACAATCCAGTTCAGTTCAGAAGAGATTTATGCTCAACACACCAGTATACAGAGTCGGGACTATTTCAGACGAGGACCACCTCGGCTCCTAGATTAACCATCTGACAATGGCGTTAATGGGGAATGGTTATTCTGTGATATTAGGACAATGCCACTGAGGAAACCACAAATCGACACTATTCAACCAAGCCAGGAGGACCAACCTATGGCGCGGCTTCCATTCTGTGGTGCAACAACTAGCAAAATCCACGAAAATAGAAGAAACATTGTTATCTATTAAAGGTAATTTCAGCCCAAGAGTAAAGAGATTTCTTGCGAGTGTGGTAAAAGTTACTTGGGCCGGTCTATACAGAGTGTTGCCAATCCCTGTGTTAAGCATCCACGTCACCCTGAATACAGTAATTTCGAAAAATTAGCAATGGTATAGCACAGTCTGTTAAACCTAAGATTTAGTTTGAATTAACCAGCATTGTGGCTCACACTTCAAACTATTGGTATCTGTGATTAGACAAGCCATGGAAATCAGACTATGACAAATAGCTCAATACAGATACCAGTACACAGTTAGCAATTCATGGAAGTGTGTACTTGATAATAGAAGAGCACATCCCTTAGTTTACTGCCTGATGCAAGTGATTGCTTACAAGTGACTACAGATTGTGTGTGCAAATGTTATCTATGGACAGGTAGCAACATCTCAATAAGCACCATTCCCATGATATTGTGCGATCACTCAACCACATACCATATTTTGGGCATAGAAGTTGGAGCCTCACCAGTTCCATGCAAGAGTTACTCCCTGATGATAACAATGCTGCAATTTTATGCAGCAACTAAACCGAAAACTTTCTGTTCACTATCAGACATTGCAATCATTGACAATACTACAACTACATAAACTGTGGCAAACACTGTCCAGAACAAGAAGCATTACATTGAAAAAAATATAATTTAAATAATTTTGTATGCCTGTAGATATATGTAATCAGTGCTGGTTCAGACAAATTAACATCATACCATGTCAAACTACACAATGAGCTAGAACAAAACAGCACATCCGATCTCCAGTATATAGAAAGGCTGCTTCACATAACCACCCCCTCCCTTTTTTCCGTACTTTAACGGTGCACTAAGGTACTGTAGACCAATGGGATTTCAGTGTGTACCAGGACTGCAGACATATCCCCGTAAACATAAAATTACATGATTTCAATTTCTCAATGTGATAATTACAGGTTTATAGCTAGCACTCTTAAGAGATGTTTATAAATTACTGATCTACACATAAAATCATAACTTGTCCATTGAAATATTGCCCAAAAGCTATTCCAAGTACACTGTTACTACAATATGCCCCCCCCCCCCCCCAAAAAATTTGATCATGTCCTTCCCGAGCCATACAGCCTTTACATGTTATTACCTTCCTTTTTCACACTTCCACAACTAATCACACAGTGTGAGCAATGTTTATGACTGCCACTATTGACTTAAAATTTAACAGCATGTATACGGACATGACCATTAGAAATGAGAAAGTGAAATTTTTCACAACTATAGTAACAAAGCAATGTTATCACTAAAATTGTACCTGTTTCTTTCTCTGCAGTTTAGGGGATACACTTGGCGAGCCAAGCGGGCTTGTTGGGAGAGATTTGCTGTTGCGCCTGTGACGTTCTTTTGGTGGCATGGCTTGTTCAGCTCCTCGCAATGTCAACCTGTTACCCGCAATCATTTGCTGTGCAACTTGCACTACTGATTTGCCACATGCAGCAGCTTCTCCCACATATCCATCGTCTGTTCCCTGTGATTTGTTGACTCTTGACTGCATCTGCGTTGCACCTCCTACTAATGAGGAAGTATTTTCTGTAAATTAACACATTGAACTAATATACTGCAAGCAACTATTTGGCATTGTTCAGAAAGGGGGGGGGGGGGGGTAGAGAGGTAGAGAGAGAGAGAGAGAGAGAGAGAGAGAGAGAGAGAGAGGAGAAAAACATTATGCCTGAAGATCTGAAACCACAGAACACTTTTGTTACAGTAAAAAGCTCCTTTGAACACTTAAACTTTTAAATCAACGTGCTTAAGAGGGTTTTGACCATTTTCTGGAAATTGTCTAATATCATTTTATACTTCTAACATGCTTTTCTTTCCTTTTGAATTTCAGTACTCTTATATAAAAATGGAACTGAAATTCAAATAATTTGAATGCCCTCTAAAACACTCCATTCACATCGTGTGATGCCTCTGAAGTCACTGGCTAGCTTGCTGCTGCTACTGTCATAATGCTAATTCACAGCAATGTCTTGTTTTGGAATTTGTGTTTCTGAAAATGGGTTACAAATGGTGTGTAGTACTTTACTGTACAAATACATCTGTAAAAACTCCTGAAACATTGTATTCGCGTGTTCTAGAGAATGAGATGATGCATAATATGTGGTTGCACTGTAATGGCAAATGCATGAAGTCCATAACTTACATCTGAGGTATGATCTCCCACTGTTATAATGAAGGATTGTGTCACTCAATGAAATCTAACTCTTTGTAAAAATTGTCTTTCACCTAATTACATCTCAATTATTTGGTAGTTCATTTCTTGGAGTGGTAAGCCATCTAATTTTGTATAACGATACCCATAGATCGCTGGTTGGTTCGAATCCAACTCGAAAGAAAGTTTTAACTTATTTGTGAAACAACTCTACAGTCCTCTCACATATTAAAACCAAACCACACTACTACAATTAGTTCTCGCCACCACTATTTTAGTATTTCGTGTAAGAGTTTTCAAATATATGACCCTTCCAGGATTGAAGCATGTGACCTCTTTCTCTGAACTTTAATGTGCTATCTACTGCACTTGGAACGCCTGCTGAATGAGGCATCTCTGTTCTGTCTTCTACACAGAAAATCAGTACCGCCTTCTACACAGAAAATCAGTACCGCCTTCTACACAGAAAATCAGTACCGCCTTCTACACAGAAAATCAGTACCGCCTTCTACACAGAAAATCAGTACCGCCTTCTACACAGAAAATCAGTACCGCCTTCTACACAGAAAATCAGTACCGCCTTCTACACAGAAAATCAGTACCGCCTTCTACACAGAAAATCAGTACCGCCTTCTACACAGAAAATCAGTACCGCCTTCTACACAGAAAATCAGTACCGCCTTCTACACAGAAAATCAGTACCGCCTTCTACACAGAAAATCAGTACCAAATTTTGCCAAAAATAATTCTATTATGCTTTGGGTCATAGTTTATGATTGATAGTCGACAATCTAGTTATAATGTACAGACACATTTGCGGAAGTTCTTCAGTTCCTTAGTTTTGAGCAGGTTTAATGATGTTTTGCAAGAAGCAGGGAAAAGGATGTCCATCATTGCACACATCGCCACTCTAAATGGGAGCAGTATAAACTGCTCAACTTTCGCAAGGCTTCCACGATCAGTGTTCACAAAATTCCTTTCTATTGTTCCTTAAAAGTTTTAATTGCATTTTCCATCATTAAATCACTATACTGTTTGCAGTAAAAGTACGTAAAACCCGAACTTCGGCTAATGCTCCTACAACACCAGTAAAGCTTCATCTTACTCCTAGTCTGACGTCACCAGAGTATCGACAAACAACAGCGTTTTCTATCACATTACCAGATCTCGATATTCAAGTTTTAATTAGATTAAAATAACACACATCTTGTGAGAATATTTGTCACAAATGCTATTAAAATGTTACAATCAACAAATAATAACAATCCGAAATATTTTTGTTAACACAGGAAAGTAGCCTATTCTTGCAACATTATAAAGATAGTAACTGAGTTTCCATGACCATGCAAACTTCATTCATTATAAACCTCCACCTGCCACAGTATGAGAACCAATTTCATTCAGAAAAGATTATGAAAGCGAAAGTGCTTTAAACAAATCTAGTTATTACAGGTATATGTGAACTAATTCACAGTGCTTCTGTTTAAGAGATGAATGCTTGCTTACAACTAAAATCTGCTAATTTGTGGCAGTGTGGATGGACCATGATATTTTGTAGAATGGTGGTATTGTTCAGCAGGACTAACTACTACTAGTTTCCAGAAATGAACATCCTACCCACACATTCCTGAAGACCCAGAATGGTCTAAATACTTTAGTCCCACTACTGACATACCATCAATCAGAGGCAGTGCAACCTGAGAAAGCAGCCATGGCGTACCGCCTCGGACGCTGTTTCGACACTGCATTATTTGTATTTGTGAGCAGCAATTAACTGTCTGTCCAAATGAATGG
This sequence comes from Schistocerca piceifrons, assembly GCF_021461385.2. Lineage (NCBI taxonomy): Eukaryota > Metazoa > Arthropoda > Insecta > Orthoptera > Acrididae > Schistocerca > Schistocerca piceifrons. Next base: position 115,392,696 of record NC_060138.1, read on the forward strand.
TCTTTTCAAACTGGCTAATTCCACAGCAGACCATCCAGTGGCAGAAACTGCTGAGCAGATAATTCTATTTCAACAGCTACGTTACAACCCTCGCCATCTGGATCCTTTCCTCAAACACCAGTTTTTTTGGACAATGCTAATGGGAGTTGTTCTTGCAATACACCCTTTATCATCATAATCACCCCCAACTACCTCCACTTGCCGCCTCCTGCCCCACGCCCATGCCCACACTGCTCTAGGACCCCAACTGCACTTGTCTTGCACCCACATCATCTTCCCTGAAGCCTCCTGTTTCTTTGACTTGAGTCCCCTTCCAGTACACTCCTCCACATCCACATTATCGTCTCACCCATAACACAAACTGACTTATGCCGGTCCCTATATCGCACAGTTATTCCATGAGCAAAGGTCAAAAAATGATTTGTCTGAAAGCTAGCAAGTTTTGAGTTGTTTATGTGCCTGTCAACAATTCAAAATTTCTATATGGGGAGTTATTAACTTTGCTCTTAAATTATTTACATTCTGCCAGGACTTCCTGTTACCAACTTCAAATCAAAAAGTTATTGAATCCAAATATAAATACAAGAAAGAAAACACGGAAGGTGTCCTATGCACTGCAGACAAAGCTAATTTTATAAATTTGCAAAAATACGGTAAAACACATTGAAAAGATTTTTGTTTTGCAGTTAATTATTTGAATTATACAAAACTAACTTATTTAATTCGCAGTGTCCTTTTTGTTTGTATCAGAATTCACAAGATTTTATAATTGGTATTACACACACACACACACACACACACACACACACACACACACGGCAATTATAAAGACAATCAGCCAGCAGAAATCTGATGGATTTAAGAAAACTCAAAAAAATATTTTAAAAGTCCATACCTTTTCCATTTGCTTCAGGAATGAATTCTTTGCAAGGCTGTGTGTGTTTTGAGAAATCTCTCTGTTTCAAAGGCTTCTCTTCCAAAACTTCACTGATTGGACGATAACTGTCATTCTCTGGTTGAGCTACAGGCTTTGATTTTGGATAACGTATGTAAAAGAATGTGTCATCGTGTGTAGGTGGTGAAAAAGTTTCCTCTATGTCGTACCTATAAACGACCGACAAAACAAAACATTTAAATGTGAGTAATTTTATACATTTGATTCTGTGAGTAGTTTAATGTGCATTCAGCAAAATTCAAAAACGGAAATGAGAAAGACTTGACAAGTTACAGTGTTATAGGCAGGGATCCTCACCTGGATTCCCAACCTAGTCTGGCACATTACCTTAATAAATGTAAATACCAAAAACTTAAACATTTCTTTACATCACTTAAATTAAAGAGTACTGGAAACATGAAACACACATCTGATACTGCAAATTACAGCAGATTAATAACACTAACTGAAATTTATTGAAAACATATCATGCTAATAAAGAGTTAATTACAAAATTTGAAACACATTATGAATACAACAATTGCGCAAAGTGTGTTTTACATATTTGAATGAAAAATCTCACCTATCACCAATCTTTGATTTCATCCACTGTGGAATAGAAATGCCAGAAGAAATAGAGCGTTCTGAATCTGTAGAACCCATGGTGGTCAGTTATTTGTTGTAGTCCTTATGAACATGTACAGATGTATGAAGTAGACTTGATCAAATAGATATGCACTTCAGCTGTGTGCCAAACTAGGAGTATGCTTCCAACATTCTGTTAATCTGAGAAACATAATTTGGTTAACAAAAGCAATTTCACAAAGCTGCAGAAGCAAATCAGTCTGTATTAAGCACTTCAAGGCAAAGCAGTATTTTGTGCTAAAGGAATCATATGAACAAACATTACACTACTGTGATTAAAACAGCACTCATAGGAAAGCTATAGGATTTTTTACGTCCTTAGTAAACATAATCCAATATAAATTTAAGAGACATCTACTTAGTCAGCAAATTACATGTTGTCTTCACAGGGGTCAACCAATAATTAAAACAAGATCTTAAATGAATCATCCAGGCCCAACCTTCAAAACACAGAAGGCTGGGGAAAAAAGCCATGCACAAGCTGTTTGTCATCAGCCAATGCAACTAGCACCCATAAATTTTGTTTCAGTAACAGTAAACCATTACAGTTTTCAATTAATTACATGTTAAACATTACATTATCACTCACGTGAATGACAAACACAGTCTAATAGGCCTAACCAAAAAGAATTATTGTGCACACTTAATGTTATTAGGCTCAGCATTTTCAACTACACTTCAAAACTTCAGTATATAGATAATCTCCACTGGTATCAAAGGCTAGAAAAGCCAATTTGGGACAAGATTCCTCATATCAAATATAGGACTATAGAGGATGAAGCATACACTTACAGATGCAAATTCGCTTCAGGTATTCGATATTTTTCACTGCTGCACTTGTTCTCAGCCCAACTGCTGAACAAGTATGAATGTCTTAACTTATGGAGACATGACAGGTAAATAGTGGCTAACCCTATCAATATCAACAGTGTTCATAACTTACTGCAAAAGGGGGCAGAGTGTACTTCATGACCACGAAAAATGTATTATTCACTTTTATTCTGAACATACTTTTAAGGAGAGATGTTTGTGCGTACATTTAATAAAACTGAAAATATGAATATTACATTAATTGCGAAACGTCACAACCTACAGTAGAACTAACTTAAATTTTTGCGTTAAGTTCAACCGAAAAACTTAAAAACAGTTGTGGAATCAAAGAATTCATGAAAAACATTTTTCAAAAATTTACAATATTAAGTGCACGACTACATTACAATATTATCATAAGGTGGCCGTTAAGTACTCTATTATTGGTACTGCTGGGATTAAAATATGAACAGACAGACAAAATGTTTGAGACGAATATTATTGCCGAATCAGAAATTAAATCTTTCATCACACACATTATAGAGAATTAAAAGTGTGCAGTCATGTATTTCTCTCAATGCAGAAGATGAATTTTTTTCAAGTACTTCCACGTGAGTTACGCGCAAATCGCCAGTACCCTGACTAACATATATGTCAACATAAAAGTGTGAAGTAGTTATCAAACACGACGGGTCTCAAAATTTTTAAGACGTATGACATCCACTCATATTTCCGATTTTATCTTCCTAACATTTTAAAAGCATAGGGCATATTCCAGACCAGTTAATTTCAATCATTTGACGAGATCTGGTCTGAATCCAACAATTGTCAAACCAACAAGTTCTTGTTTGTCAGACTGTTCTCCTTGTTAATAAACAGCAAAGTATACAAAAAATTACATCAGAGCAACATCTGAACTCCATGTCAAGGGTACATAACTAAATTTCTCACTGTCATTGCGTGTCATGCTCCCTAACACTTATTAAACACAAATAGTTTATTACTTTTGTATGAAAATACAGTATGCGCCATAATGTCTCCCAAGCACTGACCTTGAAGTTTACATAGATTAGCGACGCAACTTCGCTTACATAATTGGTACAGAGTTCAATCTATATCATCTACATCACGCCTTCCGTATGACAAAAGTATAACGTTGAAATCTTACTTTGCTACGTTTATCCGTCACAGCATTGTAAGTGGCACGACCCATCTTCTTTCCCAAGTTCTACTGGACTACTGCATCACTGCGTCGTTTCTGCATGTCCCACGTATGGAAGTCTTGGCAACGCAGCGCATAAAGACAGTTGAATACAGTAATACACATATTTTGTAATGTAGTGAACTGGGGCTGGGGGAACAATGAAGTATTGCTATCGTTAAATTGAGTTCTGGCCACACTTAAAATTGAATTTAGATTATTCCTTCAATCTATATTTCAAAATATTCAGGTGATACATGCGCCGCAAGAAATCGTTGGCAACACTTGTTCCAGAAAGTTTCAATACTTTTTCATAGGCCTATCGCGTCTGTTAGTATTTGACTATTTGATTTGACTATTTGCTGTGTGAAAGAGGTTGCTGATATGTTCGTTAAACAAATATTTCGCGGAGGGAGGGAGGCAAGAGCAAATAGCGTTAAAGAGAACCGCTCAGAGCTGTTCATCAAACAAATGCACACAATAGAGCATCACTTCCCTATCCACTCTCACTGCCGTATATTCTTTTTTATTTCAGCCGCAGCCGACCAAATTTTGTTAGTGGAGAACATTACAGATATATAACTAATATTCTCAAATAACCGGTAAGGAATGTTACCCGCAACAGATGATTTCAACAGTGTAAATTAACATACAGAATGATGCAAACTTGGGGTATGTAAAATGGGCAAATCTTTTTTCGGCTTATTGGCAGTTTGATAAATTGCGTTTTCGTTTAGGCGAAGTTACACAGTTTATACATCAAGTGTAAGAATGAACATCATGTACAGTTAAAATCGTCTGGTGTATATTACCATATAGAAATTTCCCGTGGCAATGTTAAATTACTTTAAAAAGAGATTAGTAGTTCTTCAGCAAATGCCAATATTTGTTGAACTGAGAATGCACTTTGATCTTTACTATTCTCAGCAAATAAGGTCTATAGTGGTTAAGACTGTGAACAAAGAGGCGCATTTTTTTGACTCCTCACCATAGCACCCTAGTAGTTTTTTATTTCACAGTAAAACTCTTGACATTGTCATGACAGCTGCTCTCCAAAATTGAAAATTAAACACCTCAAATAAAACAGCATAAGTGTTGTGTGATACATCAACTAACACTTCCTGTTGCCTCCTGTGTCAATGTTATAACTTAATATGTACATAAAGCAGTCCTAAACCTTACTTCATTTGAATACCACAACGCTGTACAAGTGATGGTCTAATTGGGGGTGATATGCCCTTGCCTCCCTCCAATTGTGAAACTGACTTATCTAGCCAGTTATAAGACAGCCTACTGGTTAACATGGACTTCAGACAATTTTATGACTCGACCCTGGGTTTTTCACATTGTCAACTATTGCCAGAGATGAAACAAGTGAGAAGTATAAAGTTTACTTCAGTCATTGCTCACATAAATGGCTTAATATCTACACAGGTTTCAACTGAATAGCCCATGAACACTGCAGTAGGAGCTTCACAGAATGTTGACTCCTAGCATGCTTTGTAACAGTGCATTCAGCTGAGAAATGCTTATGAATTATTGATAATGACTAGTTAGTTGAAACTGGTGTAGCCATTAAACAATTTGTGTGTGTACTGACAGAAAAAACTTCATTGTTAAGTCATTGCTCACATAAATGGCTTAATATCTACACAGGTTTCAACTGAATAGCCCATGAACACTGCAGTAGGAGCTTCACGGAATGTTGACTCCTAGCATGCTTTGTAACAGTGCATTCAGCTGAGAAATGCTTATGAATTATTGATAATGACTAGTTAGTTGAAACTGGTGTAGCCATTAAACAATTTGTGTGTGTACTGACAGAAAAAACTTCATTGTTAAGAATAATGTGCTTACTGATGCTCTTTGCTGATAACAGGCCGGCCGGAGTGGCTGAGCAGTTTTAGGCGCTACAGTCTGGAACCGCGCGACTGCTACGGTCGCAGGTTCGAATCCTGACTTGGGCATGGATGTGTGTGATGTCCTTAGGTTAGTTAGGTTTAAGTAGTTCTAAGTTCTAGGGGGCTGATGACCTCGGAAGTTAAGTCCCATAGTGCTCAGAACCATTTGAACCATTTTTTTTGCTGATAACATGGCAAATATGAAAAAGTGATGAGTGACAGATTAAAATTTCTCTTGCTGATTGTGGATCAATCTTGGTCCTTTTGCTGTAGTCTGATGTTTAACTATTGGGTCACTGAGATAAAATAATAAATTAGTTATTAAGGAACAAATAATAAACATAAATTGGATATCCACTGACTGTAATGACAGCATAGCGACGTATACAATTCATGATTATGAAAATAAACTCAAACGAGAGAAATGTTGGGCAGTTATATACACAATCTTAAGGTGATAACTTTACAGGCAAGTTAGTTTTGACAGAAGGGACATCCTCTGGTGTGAAGCCACAGTATCTCGAATTCACACATATTAAGAAGCTCAAGATATTTCAAAATAAAGCCCTTAAAACAATTGTTGACTCTCCTGGTTTCAAGTCGTTTGTACTTTACTTATCGGTGGAAAACTGATCATTCCCAGCTCATTTTACATCCAAAACAAAGGCACAGCTCTTCACAAAATATCGGAAAATTCTCGCCATGATCTCTCAGATCATGACATTGTTGAAATCAGTTCTAGAAATTCCAAGTAACTCTTCCCCATTGTGCTGAGTGAGGTGGTGGTAGTGGTTAGCACTCTGGACTCACATTCAGGAAGATGACAGTTCAATTCCGCACCCAGATATGGGTGTTTTGTGATTTCCCTAAATTGCTCCAGGCAAATGCCTGACAAGCTCCTTCCACATCTTTTAGTAATATAAGCTTGTGCTACATCTCTAATGGCTGTGATGTTAAACTCTAATTTTCATTCCTTCTCTGTATGTACTAGGAATAACAGAGTATAAGTGTGAATTAAAGAGTTTTCTTTTAGGCAACTCCTTGTACTTCACTTCACAGGGACCGTTAAAATCAGGCTATAATGTAAATAATATTTCAGTATAATACTATGATCTTTTTTAATATTAGCCCATATATTGTACTGACATTATAAGATGTACATCCTTGGCTTTCCCCTACATCCCAGATATTCTTGGAATATGTTTCCTATTTTTTTCTGAATTTCTGTATCCTGTTATAAGAGTCGAGGGACATGAAAGGGAAGCAGTGGTTGGGAAGGGAGTAAGACAGGGTTGTAGTCTCTCCCCGATGTTGTTCAATCTGTATATTGAGCAAGCAGTAAAGGAAACAAAAGAAAAATTCGGAGTAGGTATTAAAATCCATGGAGAAGAAATAAAAACTTTGAGGTTCGCTGATGACATTGTAATTCTGTCAGAGACAGCAAAGGACTTGGAAGAGCAGTTGAATGGAATGGACAGTGTCTTGAAAGGAGGATATAAGATGAACATCAACAAAAGCAAAACAAGGATAATGAAATGTAGTCTAATTAAGTCGGGTGATGCTGAGGGAATTAGATTAGGAAATGAGGCACTTAAAGTAGTAAAGGAGTTTTGCTATTTGGGGAGCAAAATAACTGATGATGGTCGAAGTAGAGAGGATATAAAATGTAGGCTGGCAATGGCAAGGAAAGCGTTTCTGAAGAAGAGAAATTTGTTAACATCCTGTATTGATTTAAGTGTCAGGAAGTCATTTCTGAAAGTATTCGTATGGAGTGTAGCCATGTATGGAAGTGAAACATGGACGATAAATAGTTTGGACAAGAAGAGACTAGAAGCTTTCGAAATGTGGTGCTACAGAAGAATGCTGAAGATTAGATGGGTAGATCACATAACTAATGAAGAAGTATTGAATAGGATTGGGGAGAAAAGAAGTTTGTGGCACAACTTGACCAGAAGAAGGGATCGGTTGGTAGGACATGTTCTGAGGCATCAAGGGATCACCAATTTAGTATTGGAGGGCAGCGTGGAGGGTAAAAATCGTAGAGGGAGACCAAGAGATGAATACACTAAGCAGATTCAGAAGGATGTAGGTTGCAGTAGGTACTGGGAGATGAAAAAGCTTGCACAGGATAGAGTAGCATGGAGAGCTGCATCAAACCAGTCTCAGGACTGAAGACCACAACAACAACAACAACAACAACAGAGGAACTATTGACAGAGGAGACAAGCTTTATTGATTTTCTGTTTCAAAGTCAAATTTCTGAAGAGCATTGTCACATGTTGTATTAAAAGGAACTTTCCACAAATTTCAGTCAGTGCAGTGGATAGGATCAAATTCCATCTGACTGCAGACTAAAATTGGGGTGTGTAATGAAATTACAACGAAAGGTAATACTGTATGTCTTTCTACAGATATAAAAGCAGACTGTCAATATATGCCGACTGGTCATTGACAAAGGTTGATAGATATAGAAGTCAACACATGAGCGTGATTGATTAATTGGGATGGGTTATGGGACCAAATGGCGAAGTCATCAGTCCCACAATTCTGTAGTTAGTATCAGAAGAAAGAGGGTCTGCTAAAAGTGGACAGATCCAGCCAGGGGAGTCAAATTATAAAATAATAAACATTAAACACACGCAATAAAAGACATAAAATTTGAAACCAAATCGAAAAACTGGAAGAAATGGGTGGTCATAGGGTCGCAGACCGAGAAGACCGGAAAAGAGGTCCCAACCACAGCCAACCTGCCCCTGCTCCAAGATTAAAGTAGAACCTTATACTTGGAAATAAAAATCACTTTCACAGAGCAAACTGTGGACCAGTTCAACCATCCATGAATCATCTGCTAATATTAAATTTAAGAAGTCAGGAAGACGATACTTAGCACGAAGGGCCAAAAGAAGGGGACATTTCACCAATATGTGGGATACCGTCCGTCTGGCTCCACAACAACATTGTGGGAGTGGGCCATTACATAGGAGGAAACAATGGGTGAGCCTGGTACAATCAATGCATAGACGTCATAAAACAGTGGACTCCCTCTGAGAGGAGCGGAAGAAGAGTGCCAAACTGCAGTAGACTCCTTGATTGTGCGGAGTTTATTACTGTGAGGAGTAGTGCACCAGATGTCCTTCCATTTTTGAGCAAAGACAGATTTGCCATAGATCTGCATATTAACATCTGGAATCATGAAAGGAAATTGGGGGGGGGGGAGGGGTGTTAAGTATCTGCTTCTCTATTCAAATGCCAATTTAAAATATAATTTATTTCATGACATTTTTGTAAATGCATTTGAAAACTGCTTCCCCAAGAAAATAGTTAAATATACTCGTAAGAAACCTTGTAACAAACCATGGCTTACTAAGGGTATAAAAATATCTTGTAACCGGAAAAGGGAAATGTATCTGACAGCAAGAAAGAGTAGTGATCCAGATACTATCAAAAATTATAAAAACTACTGTGTTATATTAAGAAAACTTATTAAAAAATCCAGGAGTATGTGTATCATGTCTGAAATCAGCAACTCTGATAATAAAATTAAAACAATTTGGAATATTATTAAAAGAGAAACAGCTCAACCAAGAGCAGAGGAAGACAGTATTACCATCAAATTGAATGAAAACTTTACAAACAAAAAGTCAGAAGTTGAAAATATTTTTAATAATCATTTTCTAAATGTTGTGGATATAGTTGGATCCAGGTGTTCATTAGAAGATGCTAGGCTGTTAATGGAAGAGGCCATACCTATGCAATTTGATACAATTGAAATCTCACCCACTTCTCCCTCTGAAATTAGGAAAATAATAAACTTGCTTAAAAGCAAAAACTCACATGGAATTGATGGCATTTCCAGCAAAATACTAAAAGCTTGTTCTCAACAGATAAGTAAGATTCTCAGCCACCTGTGTAATAGCTCTCTGGAACAGGGCATTTTCCCTGATAGACTGAAATATGCTATTGTTATACCTTTGCATAAAAAGGGGGATAGATCTGATGTCAACAATTACCGTCCAATCTCCCTTCTAACAGCTTTATCCAAAATTTTTGAGAAAGTAATGTATTCAAGAGTAGCTTCACATATCTGTAAAAATGAAGTACTAACAAAATGTCAGTTTGGTTTCCAGAAAGGTTTTTCAACAGAAAATGCCATATATGCTTTCACCAGTCAAATTTTGAATGATCTGAATAACCGAACACCTCCCATTGGGATTTTTTGTGATCTCTCAAAGGCTTTTGATTGTGTAAATCATGAAATTCTGCTAGACAAGCTCAAGTATTGTGGCATGAGTGGGACAGTGCACAAATGGTTTAATTCGTACCTAACTGGAAGAGTGCAGAAAGTTGAAATAAGTAGTTCTCGTAATATGCAAAGATCAGCACATTCCTCAAACTGGGGAACTATCAAGAATGGGGTTCCACAAGGGTCAGTCTTGGGTCCTTTGTTGTTCTTATTATATATTAATGACTTGCCATTCTATATTCATGAAGAGGCAAAGTTAGTTCTCTTTGCTGATGATACAAGTATAGTAATCACACCTGAGAAACAAGAATTAACTGATGAAATTGTCAATACTGTCTTTCACAAAATTACTAAGTGGTTCCTTGTAAACGGACTCTCACTGAATTTTGATAAGACACAGTACATACAGTTCCGTACAGTGAATGGTATGACGCCATTAATAAATATAGACCTTAATCAGAAGCATATAGCTAAGGTAGAATATTCCAAATTTTTAGGTATGTCCATTGATGAGAGATTAAATTGGAAGAAACACATTGATGATCTGCTGAAACGTTTGAGTTCAGCTACTTATGCAATAAGGGTCATTGCAAATTTTGGTGATAAACATCTTAGTAAATTAGCTTACTACGCCTATTTTCACTCATTGCTTTCATATGGCATCATATTTTGGGGTAATTCATCACTGAGGAATAAAGTATTTATTGCACAGAAGCGTGTAATCAGAATAATAGCTGGAGTCCACCCAAGATCATCCTGCAGACATTTATTTAAGGATCTAGGGATATTCACAGTAGCTTCTCAGTATATATACTCTCTTATGAAATTTGTTATTAACAACCAAACCCAATTCAAAAGTAATAGCAGTGTGCATAACTACAATACTAGGAGAAAGGACGATCTTCACTATTCAAGATTAAATCTAACTTTGGCACAGAAAGGGGTGAATTATACTGGCACTAAAGTCTTTGGTCACTTACCAAATAGTATCAAAAGTCTGACAGATAACCAACAAGTATTTAAGAAGAAATTAAAAGAATTTCTGAATGACAACTCCTTCTACTTCATAGAGGAATTTTTAGATATAAATTAAGAAAAAAAATATTAAAAAAATAAAAAAATAAAAATAAAAAAACACAAAAGAATAAAGTTGTTATATTAACTTAAGTATGTTGTTAAATTAACCTAATTATGTCATGTATTGGAAAATTTGACTCGTTCCACATCATTACGAAATATCGTATTCATGATCCATGGAACTAGTATTAATCTAATCTAATCTAATCTAATCTAATCTAATGCGCAGCCAGTTCATTCCCTGAGATACCCACATGCCTTGGAACCCAGAGAAAGACAACAGGCAGAATGGCCAAGGGCAGAGAGAAGGTGACAAGAATAGCATCGGTCAACAGCCTGCAGGCTGTTCACTGAGTCTGACAAATTAAAACACTGTGAAAGGAGGCCAGAGAAACAAAACAGAGGACTCTGTGAATGGCTAGAAGCTCTGCTATGAACATACTACATGATCCAAGCAATAAATGGTGTTCTAAGCCAGTGGGAGATGTGAAAGCATATCTCACCTTATCGATTGTCTTAAGTCCATCAGTGTAAAAGATGGTGGCACCCTGGAACTCTGCAAGGATGCACATACAAGATGCTGGAAAACCATAGGAGCAACAGAGATCTTAGGACCCTGGAATAGACCGGTCCTAATTCATGGTCTGGGCACCATCCTGGGGGAGGGGGAGGGGGGTATGGCAGGAAAGACATGGAGTGCATTCCAGTGAGTGGAGATGGAGATCCTGAGAGGGGAAAGCGAGACACATGCCAACTGGAAATCCCACCCATGGACAGTTGCCAGAAGGGAAACATCCCTCATTGGCAAAAAGCACAGAGTTCACGGGATGATCAGGAAACTGGCAAATGGCCATTGTATAAGAAACCAAGAGTAGGCCCGTCATATGCGCAGAGGGGGAATCACCGCTTCTGTGAGAAAACTATCAGCAGGACTAGTGTGAAAGGTGCCACTAGCCAGACGCACCCCACAGTGGATTTACTGGGTCAAGCAGTTTCAAAGTGGAAGAAGCTGCTGAGCCATAATCCTGACTACCATAATCTAGTCTGGACAATACCATAGCATGGTAAATACGGAGAAGAGTGGAACAGTCTGCCCCCAAAGATGTGTGGGCCAGGAGGCAGAGAGTATTAAGCTCCGGCATACATGTAGCCTTTACGTGGCAAATGTGGGACAGCCCTGTCAGCTTGTTATCAAAAATAAGGCCCAATAAACAGGACTGTGTTACAATATCGAGGAGCTGGTTGCCTAAATAAAGTTCTGGATCGGGGTACACTGTGGGTCGATGACAAGAATGCTCGTTTTGGAGGGAGAAAACTGGAAGCCATCGGAGGTGGCCCATGTAGAGGCCCATCAGATGGCTCCATGGAGATGGTGCTCAACAGATGCTACCGAGTGGGAGCTGCACCAGATGCAAAAATCGTCAATGTACAATGCTGGGATAACCAGAGGCCCAACAGAGGTCACAAGCCCATTGATGGCAATGGGGAAGAGTGTGACACTTAGCACAGAACCCCGTGGGATACTGTTCTCCTGAATCTGTGGAGTGCTGAGTGAAGTGCCAACTTGAACCCGGAAGAGCCGGTGAGATAAAAACTCGCAGATAAAAATCGCAAGGGGAGTGGTGCCAGTTGAGTCTATCAGTAGATTGGGTTTCACTAGGTATGGCAAGGGGAGGCTGGCAAAGTTTATAGGTGACAGTGTAATGGGTGGTAGTGGGATCACTCATGGAAAATTTCCTGTAGTAGTTGGTGTTACAGATGCACCTTTTTTAGATTGAAGTCAGCTGATAGGTATACCTGCTTGAAGGAAGTCACTCCTAGCTAAGGAATCACCTTCAGAGAATGTCATGTTTCCAAGTGGCGAATAAATTAGCATATTTCATCAAAATATAATAGGTATTAGAGTTAAAGTTAGTGAACTGCTTATAGATGTTGACTCTGAAATTATTGGTATATCGGAGCACCACTTGAATAATTTGACAATTCAGAGGCTTCCTTTACCAGGATACAGATTAGCTGGCTGTTTTTCAAGGAGTTCCTTGTGGTGTGGGGGAGTATCCATGTGCATAAGAAACAGTATTCCAGAATGAGATTTTCACTCTGCAGCGGAGTGTGTGCTGATATGACACTTCCTGGCAGATTAAAACTGTGTGCCCGACCGAGACTCGAACTCGGGACCTTTGCCTTTCGCGGGCAAGTGCTCTACCATCTGAGCTACCAAAGCACGACTCACGACCGGTACTCACAACTTTACTTCTGCCAGTACCTCGTCTCCTACCTTCCAAACTTTACAGAAGCTGTCCTGCGAACCTTGCAGAACTAGCACTCCTGAAAGGAAGGATATTGCGGAGACATGGCTTAGCCACAGCCTGGGGGATGTTTCCAGAATGAGATTTTCACTCTGCAGCGGAGTGTGTGCTGATATGAAACTTCCTGGCAGATTAAAGTTGTGAGTACCGGTCGTGAGTCGTGCTTCGGTAGCTCAGATGGTAGAGCACTTGCCCACGAAAGGCTAAGGTCCCGAGTTCGAGTCTCGGTCAGGCACACAGTTTTAATCTGCCAGGAAGTTTCATATCAGCGCACACTCCGCTGCAGAGTGAAAATCTCATTCTGGAAACATCCCCCAGGCTGTGGCTAAGCCATGTCTCCGCAGTATCCTTCCTTTCAGGAGTGCTAGTTCTGCAAGGTTCGCAGGAGAGCTTCTGTAAAGTTTGGAAGGTAGGAGATGAGGTACTGGCAGAAGTAAAGTTGTGAGTACCGGTCGTGAGTCGTGCTTCGGTAGCTCAGATGGTAGAGCACTTGCCCGCGAAAGGCAAAGGTCCCGAGTTCGAGTCTCGGTCGGGCACACAGTTTTAATCTGCCAGGAAGTTTCAAACAGTATTCCATTTGAGTCTGTAGACATATCACAGCGTTGACTGAACAGATATTTGAATGTTGTGCAGGGCCAGGTGAATTTAGTGAAACTAAACTTATAATTTTTGTTCTTTATAGGTCCCCTAACTCTGACTTCATAGCATTTTTGCTCAAATTAGAGAGGGTTCTTGATTCACTTTATAGGAAGTGCCAAAAATTAGTTATATGTGATGATTTCAGTATTAATTTTGTATACGATTGTGCAAGAAAAAAGATGTTGGTAGATCTCCTAAATTCATATGATTTGATGCAGACTGTGTTTTTTCCAACTAGGGTGCAGGGGAACAGTAGCACAGTCATGGACAATATTTTTATTTATTCTTCATTACTAGATGGGCATTATGTTTGTAAAAGGGTGAATGGCCCTTCAGACCCTGATGCACAAATTTCAACACTAAGAGGCTTTTGTACTCAAACAAATGTCACATATAATTACAAACTATGTAGAAAAATTAACCCAATGGCAATAGAGAGTCTTTTAAACCTCATCAAGGAACAGGAGTGGCAGCATGTGTTTATATTGCCAATAACATAGATGACAAATATAATGCTTTCCTTAAAACATATATCATGCTCTTTGAGAGTTGCTTTCCATTAGAACGTTCTAAATGGGGTACTAGCAGTAAAAGGCAGTCTGGGTGGCTGACTAGTGTTATAAGAATATCATGTAGAACAAAGCGGGCATTATATCAAAATGCTAGAAGTAGTCACAATCGAGCTACAAAAAGCCCATTACAAACAGTATTGTAAGGTGCTTAAAAATGTTTCTAGAAAGTCGAAGAGTATGTGGTACACAAAAAGAATAGCTAATTCACAGCATAAAATTAAAACCGTATGGTCAGTTGTGAGTGAAGTGTTTGGTCAGCACCACAAGGGTGACGATATAAAGTCAGTTCATAGTAAAAATATTTCTGTTGCTGGTAAATCAGATGTTGTTGTTGTTGTGGTCTTCAGTCCTGAGACTGGTTTGATGCAGCTCTCCATGCTACTCTATCCTGTGCAAGCTTTTTCATCTCCCAGTACCTACTGCAACCTACATCCTTCTGAATCTGCTTAGTGTATTCATCTCTTGGTCTCCCCCTACGATTTTTATCCTCCACGCTGCCGTCCAATACTAAATTGGTGATCCCTTGATGCCTCAGAACATGTCCTACCAACCGATCCCTTCTTCTGGTCAAGTTGTGCCACAAACTTCCCTTCTCCCCAATCCTATTCAATACTTCCTCATTAGTTATGTGATCTACCCATCTAATCTTCAGCATTCTTCTGTAGCACCACATTTCGAAAGCTTCTATTCTCTTCTTGTCCAAACTATTTATCGTCCATGTTTCACTTCCATACATGGCTACACTCCATACGAATACTTTCAGAAATGACTTCCTGACACTTAAATCGATACTGGATGTTAACAAATTTCTCTTCTTCAGAAACGCTTTCCTTGCCATTGCCAGCCTACATTTTATATCCTCTCTACTTCGACCATCATCAGTTATTTTGCTCCCCAAATAGCAAAACTCCTTTACTACTTTAAGTGTCTCATTTCCTAATCTAATTCCCTCAGCATCACCCGACTTAATTAGACTACATTCCATTATCCTTGTTTTGCTTTTGTTGATGTTCATCGTATATCCTCCTTTCAAGACACTGTCCATTCCATTCAACTGCTCTTCCAAGTCCTTTGCTGTCTCTGACAGAATTACAATGTCATCGGCGAACCTCAAAGTTTTTATTTCTTCTCCATGAATTTTAATACCTACTCCGAATTTTTCTTTTGTTTCCTTTACTGCTTGCTCAATATACAGATTGAACAACATCGGGGACAGGCTACATCCCTGTCTTACTCCCTTCCCAACCACTGCTTCCCTTTCATGTCCCTCGACTCTTATAACTGCCATCTGGTTTCTGTACAAATTGGAAATAGCCTTTCGCTCCCTGTATTTTACCCCTGCCACCTTTAGAATTTGAGACAGAGTATTCCAGTCAACATTGTCAAAAGCTTTCTCTAAGTCTACAAATGCTAGAAACGTAGGTTTGCCTTTCCTTAATCTTTCTTCTAAGATAAGTCGTAAGGTCAGTATTGCCTCACGTGTTCCAGTGTTTCTACGGAATCCAAACTGATCTTCCCCGAGGTTGGCTTCTACTAGTTTTTCCATTCGTCTGTAAAGAATTCGTGTTAGTATTTTGCAGCTGTGACTTATTAAGCTGATAGTTCGGTAATTTTCACATCTGTCAACACCTGCTTTCTTTGGGATTGGAATTATTATATTCTTCTTGAAGTCTGAGGGTATTTCGCCTGTTTCATACATCTTGCTCACCAGATGGTAGAGTTTTGTCAGGACTGGCTCTCCCACGGCCGTCAGTAGTTCCAATGGAATATTGTCTACTCCGGGGGCCTTGTTTCGACTCAGGTCTTTCAGTGCTTTGTCAAACTCTTCACGCAGTATCGTATCTCCCATTTCATCTTCATCTACATCCTCTTCCATTTCCATAATATTGTCCTCAAGTACATCGCCCTTGTATAGACCCTCTATATACTCCTTCCACCTTTCTGCTTTCCCTTCTTTGCTTAGAACTGGGTTTCCATCTGAGCTCTTGATATTCATACAAGTCGTTCTCTTATCTCCAAAGGTCTCTTTAATTTTCCTGTAGGCGGTATCTATCTTACCCCTAGTGAGATAGGCCTCTACATCCTTACATTTGTCCTCTAGCCATCCCTGGTTAGCCATTTTGCACTTCCTGTCGATATCATTTTTGAGACATTTGTATTCCTTTTTGCCTGTTTCACATACTGCATTTTTATATTTTCTCCTTTCATCAATTAAATTCAATATTTCTTCTGTTACCCAAGGATTTCTACTAGCCCTCGTCTTTTTACCTACTTGATCCTCTGCTGCCTTCACTACTTCATCCCTCAAAGCTACCCATTCTTCTTCTACTGTATTTATTTCCCCCATTCCTGTCAATTGCTCCCTTATGCTCTCCCTGAATCTCTGTACAACCTCTGGTTCTTTTAGTTTATCCAGGTCCCATCTCCTTAAATTCCCACCTTTTTGCAGTTTCTTCAGTTTTAATCTACAGGTCATAACCAATAGATTGTGGTCAGAGTCCACATCTGCCCCTGGAAATGTCTTACAATTTAAAACCTGGTTCCTAAATCTCTGTCTTACCATTATATAATCTATCTGATACCTTTTAGTATCTCCAGGGTTCTTCCATGTATACAACCTTCTTTCATGATTCTTAAACCAAGTGTTAGTTATGATTATGTTGTGCTCTGTGCAAAATTCTACCAGGCGGCTTCCTCTTTCATTTCTGTCCCCCAATCCATATTCACCTACTATGTTTCCTTCTCTCCCTTTTCCTACACTCGAATTCCAGTCACCCATGACTATTAAATTTTCGCCTCCCTTCACAATCTGAATAATTTCTTTTATTTCATCATACACTTCTTCAATTTCTTCGTCATCTGCAGAGCTAGTTGGCATATAAACTTGTACTACTGTAGTAGGTGTGGGCTTCGTATCTATCTTGGCCACAATAATGCGTTCACTATGCTGTTTGTAGTAGCTTACCCGCATTCCTATTTTCCTATTCATTATTAAACCTACTCCTGCATTACCCCTATTTGATTTTGTGTTTATAACCCTGTAGTCACCTGACCAGAAGTCTTGTTCCTCCTGCCACCGAACTTCACTAATTCCCACTGTATCTAACTTCAACCTATCCATTTCCCTTTTTAAATTTTCTAACCTACCTGCCCGATTAAGGGATCTGACATTCCACGCTCCGATCCGTAGAACGCCAGTTTTCTTTCTCCTGATAACGACATCCTCTTGAGTAGTCCCCGCCCGGAGATCCGAATGGGGGACTATTTTACCTCCGGAATATTTTACCCAAGAGGACGCCATCATCTTGTAATCATACAGTAAAGCTGCATGCCCTCGGGAAAAATTACGGCTGTAGTTTCCCCTTGCTTTCAGCCGTTCGCAGTACCAGCACAGCAAGGCCGTTTTGGTTATTGTTACAAGGCCAGATCAGTCAATCATCCAGACTGTTGCCCTTGCAACTACTGAAAAGGCTGCTGCCCCTCTTCAGGAACCACACGTTTGTCTGGCCTCTCAACAGATACCCCTCCGTTGTGGTTGCACCTACGGTACGGCTATCTGTATCGCTGAGGCACGCAAGCCTCCCCACCAACGGCAAGGTCCATGGTTCATGGGGTAAGATATATGTACAGTATTTAATAATCATTTTCTGAGCATTGCTGGTGAATTAAATAAAAATTTAGTTTCTACAGGGAATCAAATAACTCCTTTGGTAAATGCCTTTCCAAGGTTGATGTCTGAAATACTCCTCTGTGATACAGACAAGAGGAAGACTGAGTCAATAATTAAATCAGTGAAGTCTAAGGACTCTTCTGGATATCATGGCAGGCCTAGCAGAATATTAAAGTACTGTGCTGCACTTGTTAACCCTGTATTTAGCCATATTTGTAATTTTTCCTTCAAGAATGGTCAGTTTCCTGAATGACTGAAGTACTCAGCAGTAAAGCCACTTTATAAATAGGGAGAAAGGGACAATGTACACAATTTTAGACCGATTTCTATGCCATCAGTGTTTGATAAAGTTGTTGAAAAGACTGTGTGTGTAAGGATAATTCATCATTTTATATTGTGTAATTTGCTATCAAATGTACAATTTGGCTTTAGAAGTCATTTAACAACTGAAAATGCTATATTCTCTTTTCTCTATGAGGTACTGGATGGGTTAAACAAAAGGTTTTGAATGCTAGGCATATTTTTTTTATTTACCTAAGGTGTTTGATTGTGTTGATCACAAAATGTTACTCCAGAAGTTTAGGAATATGGGGAGTAACTCACTATTGGTTCACCTCTTACTTTAACAACAGACAGCAAAAGGTCATTATTCACAGTGTTGAGAATGGCTGTGATATGGGGCCTGAGTGGGGTACAGTCAAATTGAGGGTGCCCCAGGGATAAATGTTGGGGCCACTCCTATTCTTTATTTATATAAATTATATGCCCTCTAGTACTATGGGTAATCTAAAATATTTCTGTTTGCTGATGACACTAGCTTGCTAATAAAGGATGTTATGTCCACTGCTGGCACTGTTTCAAACAGTGTAGTTCATGACACAAGTTCAAATAGGGCAGTTTATGACATAATTTCATGGCTTGTAGAAAACAAACTAACACTAAATCACTGTAAGACTCAGTTTTACAATTTATAACACACATTTCAACAAAACCCAATGTTTTAGTTTCACACAATGAACATATGATTAGTGAAATGGAACATTTCAAATTTCTAGGTGTCAGATAGATAGTAAACTGTCATGGAAAGCTCACATTCAGGATCTTGTTCAAAGACTTAATGCTGCCATTTTTACTATTCGAACGGTATCTGAAGTAAGTGATTGCTCGACATGCTGCCATTTTTACTATTAGAATGGTATTTGAAGTAAGTGATTGCTCGACATGAAAATTAGTCTACTTTGCTTATTCTCATTTTCTATGTCAAATGGTATTATATTTTGGGGTAACTCTTCCCATTCTAAAAGGATATTTTTGACTCAGAAACAGGCAGTTTGGACAAAAAGTGGTGTAAGTTTGCTAACCTCTTGTCAACCCCTGTTCACTAATCTGGGTATTTTGACATTGGCCTCTCAATATATATATTCTTTATTGTATTTTCTTGTTAACAGTATCGGCTTATTCCCAAGAATAAGCAGCTTCCACTCAAAAATCTTAGCAGTGATCCACGCACTTTCAAAAAAAAAAAAAAAAACTGAAGAGCTTCGTCATGGATCACTCCTTCTATTCTGTTGAGGAGTTCCCTGAAAAATTAAGCTGATTCATATGTTATATTGTTAATTTACTTAAACTTATAGCTTGACTTTTTTGGGGTAGTTAAACATTTTATTATTATCTGTTATTACTTTTATGTTGTAATTTCATGTACTGACAAGTTCCATGACCTTGGACATTTGCTCCTCAATTTGGTCCTACGGAACTTGACTTGTAAAAAGATAAATAAAATACCACAGAAGCCCCAGTTGTCGAGGGTAATTAAAATGTGATGGCACCAGGCCATGGCATAAGCCTTACGTAGGTCAAAGAAGACCACAACAAGGTGACGGTGGTGAGTAAAAGCCTGCCAGATTGCTGAATTCCAAATGGAGTAAATGGTCAGTTGGAGATTGTCCTGCCCAGAAGCCACACTGAAACAGGTAAAAAATGCCCTGAAATTTGACTACTCAACATAATCTGAAGTTAAACATCCTCTTGAGCAGTTTACAAAGTACATTTGTCAGGCTAATTGGGTGGTAGCATCGAGAGACTGTCTCACTATTGTGACGGAAAAGCACCCATGAGCCAAATACGGTTGAAGACCTGAGGAGATGTTGCCCCTTGAGAACATCCAAGTATTGGGTCATCTGGTTGTGGATGGAATCCGAGCCTGGGGCCGTATCTCATGGAGAGCTAAGAGCCTGCATCAATTCCATTCGGTGAAGGGTTCATTATAGTGCTCAGCATGGTGCGGGATGAAACAGGGGGGTCTGTTCAACTCTGTGTTTCTGCCAAAGAAAGGTAGTAGGTGTGGTGTAATAAAAAAAATAAAAACATAAATATACACATGAAAAACATTTTGAAAGGACTAATACAATTGCATTATTAGAAATGTTCTGTGCTTGTACAAATTTTTTGGCTATCGGACTTCTTCTCTTACATTTCAATTGTAGATGCAGGCAACGGACTCCAAGTACACCAGTGCATGTCATAATTAAGAAAATCCTCTTCACTTGAATAAAAAATACTTAATACTGCTACCAATTTTTTTCTTTTTTTGAAACATGTATGATACAAGTCACTCGTAGCCCATCATCCTCTGCACGGCACTCCTTAACAGAACTTCTACATACAAAGGGCATTCAAAAAGTATTGCACAGTCGTCTTTAATTTTTTTATTTTTTGCAGGAGGAGAATGAAATCTTCTGTGAACATACTTGGAGCATTTAACTATCCATTGAGCCTTCTCAATGCAGCCTCCTTCAGCTGTCACGCATCTGGCCCAAAGTTCTTTACATGATGTAAATGAACTTTGGTAAAATTCTGGAGATTGACTTTTACACCATCAGTTGACACAAGAAATAAGGTCTTTCTCACTATCAAATGTTTTGCCATGCAGGTGGGCCTTCAGACGACCAAAAAGGTAAAAATCAGTCGGAGCCAAGTCCAGACTGTAGGGAGGATAAGGAACAATTTTCCAACCCATTTTCCTGATTTTCTCCTACATCATAAGGGCTGTATGGGGTTTGGAATTGACATGGTGTAGTCTGATGGACTGACCCAGAAGCTGTGGTCTGTGGGTCTTGATGGCATGTCACAGCTTGTCCAATGCCAAACAGTTACAGTCCCGGTCAATTGTGAAGCCAGTTCCAAAAAGTCTATGAAAATGACACCACATTGATCCCAGAAGAAGGAGGCCATCGCCCTTCAGCCTGCTGTTCGTGAAAGTCTTGGTTTCTTCTTCTGATGGGAACCCAGATGATGCCACTCCATGGATTGGCTTTTGCTCTCAGGTACCGACAAAAACAACCATGTTTCATACTGGGTAATCACACCGTCAAAATACTGTTTCCACTCTTCAGCAAAGATCTTCACGGGGCCCTCGCACACATTCGTTCCTCATTGTTTTCATTTCTCTTGTCAATAATCTAGGCACCCAAAGTGCACAGATTTTTCTGTACCGTGGTGACTGTACCAGTGATACCACGCTACCCAATGACAAATGAGTCATTTCAGCATGCTGTTGTGTCATCACACACCTGTCATTTTGGATGTTTGATCAATGGTCTCCTTATTCATATCACTCACTGCCATCAATGGTCTACTGCATTGTGGATTGTCCAGTAGAGAGAAATCACCTTCTTTAAACCTCTGCAACCACCACTGGATATTGCTGCAATCCACTGTGTCCTCCCCATAAACAGGGAGCAACTTCCTATGAATCGATGTGGCAGAGTCATCGCCAGTCTTGAAGAGGACCTCCATCACCGATCGTTGTTGCAACCTGACATCTACTTCACGGTCCATTATGGCTCGCCTGTAAATAAAAGAAAATACTTTTATATACCAACTTATAGCTAAATGTTCCAAGTATGTTCACAAAAAATTTCATTCTCCTCCTGTAAAAAAATAAAAAAATTAGAGACAAGTGTGCAAAACATTTTGAACACCCTTTGTACAACAGAGTGTGAAACAAAATTATGTAAAAAAAAAAAAAGAATGGTGGTTTTTTCATTTGTCTGCGCTTTACTGTGCATTTATAATTAACGTCTTCGCCAACACTTATGGTCGATTGGTGTTTCTTTTTTTGTTTTTAATAAATTTTAACATTATGATAGTCTGGGGGTCTTTTATCACATACCTACACAATTGCCCCACACTGTACGTTGACATGGTATGGAGACATCCAGTGTTTTATGCTTGTACATGTTTACATTTGCCAATACGGGTCAATGCCCTTTATTTGTCAGTTTCTCTTTATTTAATGGAATGGATATGTCAGCTTATCTTATGTATGTTAGAGTTCTACAAGAAATTAAAAGATTATATATACATAATATGATAGTCAAACATGGTACTGGCAGAAGTAAAGCTGTGAGGATGGAGGTGAGTTGTGCTTGGGTAGCTCAGTTGGTAGAGCACTTGTCCGTAAAGGCAAAGGTCCCGAGTTCGAGTCTCGGCACACAGTTTTAATCTGCCAGGAAGTTTCACATCAGTGCACACTCTGCTCATTCTGGAATACGTTAGTCCATTACATATTTGAATTTAGCGCACTATCAATAATGTTCAGTTTGCTTTATTCTTGCTGCCAGGTTTTGCACTTGCACTTTGGCAGATTTGGTGGCTAAGAACTAGTTGCCAATGGTCAACATGTTAGATGCTACCATCGCACGAGCATGCACTCGTTTTCTTAGTTCTGATTTCACATTGAGTGTCACACTTTCACCTGAGTGTCATATATTGAAGAGTTGCCATAGCATTTGTCTTCATTCTGGGTGCAGTGGGTGTGTGCTTATAGTTCAAAATCTGACGCTGTGGCAGAAGATCTCCATTTTTACAGTCCGAGCATCATTATTACTCGTTTTACTCACATTTTCAGTGGAGAGAACCCTGACCAACAGCATCCGTTGATGAGGTAAGTACCAGCTCGATCAACTGTAGTTCACTTCTTAACATGTCAAGCATTTTGAGCCACGATACTCAAACATTATTTCCTTGCACATGCATGTTCATGTCACCCCACTTGACCATCCACTTGTTGAAAGACACATATAGATAGGCTTTTATCACTTATGAGAGCTCATATCTTCCTGAGGTAGAGGAGGGGGAAAAACATCGGAAAGAGGACAACAACTACACATTGCTGGCCTAACTACGCTTGGTGCTACCTCCTTTGTTTGGGACGGAAGAAAGGAAATACTTGTCTACTGATTCAAGGATTTATGAGGAAATGTTACTCATACAGACATGGACTATTTGCAAAGGAACTTTTGTTTCATGGAAATAATGTGTAACGGCTAATCGTTAATGTAGTACCATGTTGTTTCTTTATGTGCTAGTGCTATGTACTTCAGTTCACATGTAGCTTAGTGCAAAATATGACATTTTAATCGCCGTAGACTTATCTCTCTCAAATACCTGGAAATTAATTGGTTTTTGTAAAATCTCATGTTTAAATGTTTATATGTACTCTGCAGTGAATAGGTACTGATAATTGTCACAGCTATACAATGCAATGATGCATTTTTCATTTGCCTTATGACCTTTATATTAATATATTTATAACTAAATTGTTTACTTGAGGTGCGAACCATTTGTTCATTTGGTACCTGCTACTCTCGACGTAATTCTCTTCTTCTGCACTGTGACATTGCATTGGTCACTGAAAGAAAAAAACTTAAAACTAATTGCATTAAGTAGCTCGATGGCCACTGATACATTTGGCCATTGCATAGGTGCACAGATATTTCCATACTTTGTTTAAAATCATAGATATTTGTTTATTCTGTTACCCATTATGATCATTTACTCTGCAAAGAAAATTATTTAACATATCTTACAGTATTTTGTCATTTGTCCTTAGCTTACATGTCTCGCATAATTTTTCATTATGCTTCCTTTTGCTTGTAAATATGCTGTATATAGCTTAGTATTTAATTAAATCTCTGGGTACACATCTAATTTTGTTAACGCCTTCCCTTCATATTAAACAGTGCAGTACTTCTCATTGCTGTTAATTTTATGCCTACGTGTACAAATCAAAAAAATTACTTATGCCTATACACATCAATTTATCTTAAAATACACTCCAGAAGAAAAATTACACTTAGTGTTATGTACACTATGTACTATCTTGTGATAGAAAGAAAAAATGCTACCTAGTTTCATCATTCTATAAAAGCTTTTATATCTTTGTGAGGGTGGAGACCCTTATCTCTCCCTGTTTTCTCACAGACTAATCTGTATGTCCCAGGGTGTGGTATTTTGAAAATTATGTATGGTCCTGTATAGAGTAATTCCCACTTCTTATTCAGTTTTCCAAATTTTGCCGGTTTAGGGTGCGTCCGTAAGAGGACTCGTTGCCCTTCAAAAAATTGTGTAACATGTTCCAGTTTCTTACTATAAATTCTCTTTCTATATTCGGCCCTGTTTTCTAATATAACCTTGGCTTGTTTGATTTTGTCTTTTAGTGTCATTTCCTGTTGTGGGTACCTTTGGTATGGGCAACTCCCACTCATTAGTTTGTTTTGTCCAGAACATCAGTTCATTAGGTGTGAAACCTGTTGAATAATGTGGAAGGTTATTGACAACTTGCATGAAAGGAGCTATGTATTCTACCCATCAGATATGTTTATGAGGGGTGTATGTTCTAATAAACCGCTTAAATTCTTTAAAGACTCATTCTGATGAGCTTGCTTCTGGGTGAACAAAACCTTACAAATATGTGCTTTATGCCCTGTGAGGTCATTAATTGTTTCCACTTTTGCCCAACAAAATATGAAGCATTATCAGTTAGCAGTACCTTTGGTTTACCTACTCTTCTCAGATAGTCTCCCTCAATTATTTTTCTGATATTTGTGGCTGTTGCATTTTTAATAGCATATATTTTGCTATGTTTCGAGAAAATATTGTTTAGTGCTACTACGTATCTTACTCCTCCTTTACATCTTGGATATGGACCAGCTATTTCCAGGGATACTATATCTAGAGGGTTTTTTGTGAGTGTTGGGTGTAGCCCAATATATCTCGACATGTAGCACTGTTTTGATTTTTGACATATTGCACACTTTCTTAATACCTGTAGGATCGCCTTCTCAAATTTGGAAAATGACAAAGTGTTACAATTTTTTCAGTACATTTGCCTACTCCATAATGTCCCCATACTTCATGTGTGTGTCTTATAAATTTATTGACATAATATTCAGGAATACACACACACACACACACACACACACACACACACACACACACACCACTGATCAGATTTTTCATGTTCCCTATGAAACAAAACGCCCTTGTACTCCTGATACCATTTACTTACCTTTCCACCTTCATCCTGCTTAAGGTTTTGCATCACTTTACTCCATCTGCGATCTTGCTGTTGTATAGTTTTCATTTGCTTACAAAAGTTATGCTAATCAGACTGTTGCATTGTACCTTGCATTAATAATGTTTTGATTTCTGCAGTCTCCTCTGTTAATTCACCAAATTCCTCTAAATCTTGTGGTAACATGGACAAGGCATCTGCTGTAGCATTCTGACTTCCTTTAATGTAAATGATCTCGAAACTGAATTCTTGTAAGTATAGATACCGCCTAGCTAATCTACAGTGTAATAGTTTACATGTTAAAAGAAATGACAGTGACTGATGGTCACTGTAATGCCCATATTACAGCTAAACTTTCCAATTCTGACACAGAGTAATATCTTTCTGCTTCTGATAATGTGCGACTAGCAAACCTGATGACCTTGGGTACTTCCTAACCTTCTTCTTCTCACATCTGGAACAAGCATGCCCCCGCCCGTGAGATGAGGCATCTGTGCATAGACAAAAATCCTTGGACGTATCGAGGTGGCTAATAATGTTTGATTGACTAATGCCTGCTTAATGTTATTAAAGCCCTCTTCACACTTATCATCCTATAACCAAGGCATATTTTTTCATAAAAAGTTGAGGAATGCATCACTGTTCATCAACTTGCTGTGGTAAGAATTTATGAAAAAAAAATGCTAGTCCTAAAGTTTTTAGTTGCTTTTTATTCCTTGGACCTGGGCAACTGCGTATGACATAAAGTTTTTTCAGCTCAGATAATATATCTCGTTCTGACATAACATGTCCTAAAAATTTGACTTGCTCCCTACCAAAACTAGTGTTTTAAAATTGGCTGTTACTCCATACTCTGCAAATTGTTGAAGCACCTGTTCAGTGAGTGCTGTGGAACTCGTGAAAATATATATATATATATCTACAAACAAAGATGATGTGACTTACCAAATGAAAGTGCTGGCAGGTCGACAGACACACAAACAAACACAAACATACACACAAAATTCAAGCTTTCGCAACAAACTGTTGCCTCATCAGGAAAGAGGGAAGGAGAGGGAAAGACGAAAGGATGTGGGTTTTAAGGGAGAGGGTAAGGAGTCATTCCAATCCCAGGAGCGGAAAGACTTACCTTAGGGGGAAAAAAGGACGGGTATACACTTGCACACACACACACACACACACACACACACACACACATATCCATCCACACATATACGGACACAAGCAGACATATTTAAAGACAAAGAGTTTGGGCAGAGATGTCAGTCGAGGCAGAAGTGCAGAGGCAAAGATGTTGTTGAATGACAGGTGAGATATGAGTGGCGGCAACTTGAAATTAGCGGAGATTGAGGCCTGGTGGATAACGGGAAGAGAGGATATATTGAAGAGCAAGTTCCCATCTCCGGAGTTCGGATGGGTTGGTGTTAGTGGGAAGTATCCAGATAACCCGGACGGTGTAACACTGTGCCAAGATGTGCTGGCCGTGCACTAAGGCATGTTTAGCCACAGGGTGATCCTCATTACCAACAAACACTGTCTGCCTGTGTCCATTCATGCGAATGGACAGTTTGTTGCTGGTCATTCCCACATAGAATGCGTCACAGTGTAGGCAGGTCAGTTGGTAGATCACGTGGGTGCTTTCACACGTGGCTCTGCCTTTGATCGTGTACACCTTCCGGGTTACAGGACTGGATTAGGTGGTGGTGGGAGGGTGCATGGGACAGGTTTTACACCGGGGGCGGTTACAAGGGTAGGAGCCAGAGGGTAGGGAAGGTGGTTTGGGGATTTCATAGGGATGAACTAAGAGGTTACGAAGGTTAGGTGGACGGCGGAAAGACACTCTTGGTGGAGTGGGGAGGATTTCATGAAGGATGGATCTCATTTCTGGGCAGGATTTGAGGAAGTCGTATCCCTGCTGGAGAGCCACATTCAGAATCTGATCCAGTCCCAGAAAGTATCCTGTCACAAGTGGGGCACTTCTGTGGTTCTTCTGTGGGAGGTTCTGGGTTTGAGAGGATGAGGAAGTGGCTCTGGTTATTTGCTTCTGTACCAGGTCGGGAGGGTAGTTGCAGGATGCGAAAGCTGTTGTCAGGTTGTTGGTGCAATGCTTCAGGGATTCTGGACTGGAGCAGATTCGTTTGCCATGAAGACCTAGGCTGTAGGGAAGGGACCGCTTGGTGTGGAATGGCTGGCAGCTGTCGTAATGGAGGTACTGTTGCTTGTTGGTGGGTTTGATGTGGACGGACGTGTGAAGCTGGCCATTGGACAGGTGGAGGCCAACATCAAGGAAAGTGGCATGGGATTTGGAGTAGGACCAGGTGAATCTGATGGAACCAAAGGAGTTGAGGTTGGAGAGGAAATTCTGGAGTTCTTCTTCACTGTGAGTCCAGATCATGAAGATGTCATCAATAAATCTGTACCAAACTTTGGGTTGGCAGGCCTGGGTAACCAAGAAGGCTTCCTCTAAGCGACCCATGAATAGGTTGGCGTACGAAGGGGCCATCCTGGTACCCATGGCTGTTCCCTTTAATTGTTGGTATGTCTGGCCTTCAAAAGTGAAGAAGTTGTGGGTCAGGATGAAGCTGGCTAAGGTAATGAGGAAAGAGGTTTTAGGTAGGGTGGCAGGTGATCGGCGTGAAAGGAAGTGCTCCATCGTAGCGAGGCCCTGGACGTGCGGGATATTTGTGTATAAGGAAGTGGCATCAATGGTTACAAGGATGGTTTCTGGGGGTAACGGATTGGGTAAGGATTCCAGGTGTTCGAGAAAGTGGTTGGTGTCTTTGATGAAGGATGGGAGACTGCACGTAATGGGTTGAAGGTGTTGATCTACGTAGGCAGAGATACGTTCTGTGGGGGCTTGGTAACCAGCTACAATGGGGCGGCCGGGATGATTGGGTTTGTGAATTTTAGGAAGAAGGTAGAAGGTAGGGGTGCGGGGTGTCGGTGGGGTCAGGAGGTTGATGGGGTCAGGTGAAAGGTTTTGTAGGGGGCCTAAGGTTCTGAGAATTCGTTGAAGCTCCGCCTGGACATCAGGAATGGGAGTACCTTGGCAAACTTTGTATGTGGTGTTGTCTGAAAGCTGACACAGTCCCTCAGCCACATACTCCCGATGATCAAGTACCACGGTCGTGGAACCCTTGTCCGCCGGAAGAATGACGATGGACCGGTCAGCCTTCAGATCACGGATAGCCTGGGCTTCAGCAGTGGTGATGTTAGGAGTAGGATTGAGGTTTTTTAAGAAGGATTGAGAGGCAAGGCTGGAAGTCAGAAATTCCTGGAAGGTTTGGGGAGGGTGATTTTGAGGAAGAGGAGGTGGGTCCCGCTGTGACGGAGGACCGAACTGTTCCAGGCAGGGTTCAATTTGGATAGTGTCTTGGGGAGTTGGATCATTAGGGGTAGGATTAGGATCATTTTTCTTCGTGGCAAAGTGATACTTCCAGCAGAGAGTACGAGTGTAGGACAGTAAATCTTTGACGAGGGCTGTTTGGTTGAATCTGGGAGTGGGGCTGAAGGTGAGGCCTTTGGATAGGACAGAGGTTTCAGATTGGGAGAGAGGTTTGGAGGAAAGGTTAACTACTGAATTAGGGTGTTGTGGTGCCAGATTGTGTTGATTGGAATTTTGAGGTTTTGGAGGGAGTGGAGCTGGAAGTGGGAGACTGAGTAGATGGGAGAAACTGGGTTTGTGTGCAATGAGAGGTGGTTGAGGTTTGCTGGAAAGGTTGTGAAGGGTGAGTGAGTTGCCTTTCCGGAGGTGGGAAACCAGGAGATTGGATAGTTTTTTGAGGTGAAGGGTGGCATGCTGTTCTAATTTGCGGTTGGCCTGTAGGAGGATGCTCTGAATAGCCGGTGTGGATGTGGGAGAGGAAAGATTAAGGACTTTTATTAAGGATAGGAGTTGATGGGTGTGTTCATTGGCTGAGTTGATGTGTAGGTGAAGGATTAGGTGGGTGAGGGCAATGGATTGTTCAGTTTGGAACTGGTATAGGGACTGATGGAAAGAAGGGTTGCAGCCAGAGATGGGAACTTTAAGTGTGAGGCCTTTGGGGGTTATGCCAAATGTCAGACAAGCCTGAGAAAATAAAATATGCGAGCGTAATCTGGCTAGGGTGAAGGCATGTGTGCGGAGGGAATGTAAATAAAACTTAATGGGGTCGTTGTGGGGGTGTTGTGAGGGTGACATGGTATTAGAAGGTGGAAAGTGTAACATGAGGTTGAAATGAAAATGAAAGATAAAAATATATGGGGAGAGATAAGGGTGAACTAGAAAGTAACTGGAGATCTGGTATGAAAAAAGGCGAAAAAGTGTTGGTTAAGTTGATCCTGTGGTGAACTTGGGTTGGTAGACAGCGATGTGCATGAAGGTTAGGTGGTTGTGTTGCCGCTAAAACACATTAAAGGACGGAGAAATTCGGGAAAATTTCGAAAAAACGTGTAAATGTATTAAAAGGAGTGGTGTTGTGGTGAAAGATTACGAAAATGGGGCTAACAATTGTCTGACGAAGAAATAATGACGTTAAAACCTGTGGGGAGCAGCTAAAAATGATCAGTGATGTGCGAAAAATGGAAGTGGAAATAAAGTGAAAGTTATTAGAACTAGCCAGAATGGTTGTTTAACACGTGAAAGCAGCTGTTATTGAACTAGAAACGGTGGATTTTATAGCAGCGGTATTGTTGAAAGCGGAAAATAAAAATTTTTTTGGTTATGGTTTGGAAGTGGGTTACGTATTATTGAGTATATATAGGCGGGATAAAATTGTATTACGGTAAAAAGGGGAAGGTGAAAATATATATATATATATATATATATATATATATATATATATATATATATATATATATATATATATATATATATATATATATATATTCATTTGTCTGCACCTACTGTGCATTCATAATTAACATCTTTTCCAACACCTATAGTCGATCAGTGTTTCATTTTTAACCTTCCAATAGCCTGGGGGTCTTTTATCATGTACCTACACATAGGTTAGGAAGAAGACACCAATGCTGTTGCAAAGTGTGTCGCTAGGTGTTCTGCAAGGGCCAATGCATCAGTGCAGAGAGCACCTTGGAGGTAAGACCCTGGAAACTTGAGTGTCACTGATGACCCAGAAGGCTATGGAGCTTGGAGCAAACATGTGATGATGAGGCATACGTCCCCAGGGAGGAAACGTAGTGCTCCCAGCATTCCTCCTTACTTCGCTTAATAAGGTAATGAGCCTTAGCATGGAGAAGCTTAAAAGTGAGGAGATTGGTCTGTGAAGGGTGTCACTTAAATCGCTGCAGCACCTGTCAGTGGTCCTGGACAGCGACTGTGGCATCCTTGGTCCACCACGGTACGAGTCGATGATGAGGGGACCTGTGGATAGGGGGACAGCAGTGCCAGCAGCATGAAGAATAGTGGCAGAGATGCCTTGCATGACTACATCAATGAAATTCAAGTGGGAGGCGTTGAAGTGCACAGCAGACATATACAGGGTGGTACATTGATAGTGACCAGGCCAGATATCTCATGAAATAAGCATCAAATGAAAAAACTACAAAGAACGAAATTTGTCTAGCTTGAAGGGGGAAACCAGATGGCGCTATGGTTGGCCCACTAGGTGGCACTGCCATAGGTCAAACGGATATCAACTACATTTTTTTAAAAATAGGAACCCCCATTTTTTATTACATATTCGTGTAGTACGTAAAGAAATATGAATGTTTTCGTTGGACCACTTTTTTTGCTTTGTGATAGATGGTGCTGTAATAATCACAGACATATAAGTACATGGTATCGCATAACATTCCGACAGTGCAGACGGTATTTGCTTCATGATACATTACCCGTGTTAAAATGGACCGTTTACCAATTGGGGAAAAGGTTAATATTGTGTTGATGTATGGCTATTGTGATCAAAATGCCCAACAGGCATATGCTATGTATGCTGCTTGGTATCCTGGATGCCATTATCCAAGTGTCCGGACCGTTCGCTGGATAGTTACGTTATTTAAGGAAACAGAAAGTGTTCAGCCACATGTGAAACATCAACTACGACCTGCAACAAATGATGATGCCCAAGTAGGTGTTTTAGCTGGTGTTGTGGCTATTACACACATCAGTAGCAGACAAATTGCACAAGAATCGGGAATCTCAAAAACGTCGGTGTTGAGAATGCTACATCAACATCAATTGTACCCGTACCATATTTCTAAGCACCAGGAACTGCATGGCGATGACTTTGAATGTTGTGTACAGTTCTGCCACTGGGCACAAGCAAAATTACTGGACGATGACATATTTTTTGCACGCGTTCTATTTAGCGACAAAGCGTCATTCACCAACAGTGGTAACGTAAACTGGCATAATATGCTCTATTGGGCAACGGAAAAATCCACGATGGCTGCGACAAGTGGAACATCAGCGACCTTGGCGGGTTAATGTATGGTGCAGCATTATGGGAGGAAGGATAACTGGCCCCCATTTTATCGATGGCAATCTAAATGGTGCAATGTATGCTGATTTCCTACGTAATGTTCTACTGATGTTACTACAAGGTGTTTCACTGCATGACAGAATGGCGATGTACTTCCAACATGATGGATGTCCAGCACATAGCTTGCGTGCGGTTGAAGTGGTATTGAATAGCATATTTCATGACAGGTGGATTGGTCATCGAAGCACCATACCATGGCCCGCATGTTCACTGGATCTGACGTCCCCGGATTTCTTTCTGTGGGGAAAATTGAAGGATATTTGCTATCGTGATCCACCGACAACACCTGACAACATGTGTCAGCACATTGTCAATGCATGTACAAACATTACAGAAGGCGAACTACTCGCTGTTGAGAGGAATGTTGTTACACGTATGCCAAATGCATTGAGTTTGACGGACATCATTTTGAGCATTTATTGCATTAATGTGGTATTTACATGTAATCACACTGTAACAGCATGCATTCTCAGAAATGATAAGTTCACAAAGGTACATGTATCACATTGGAACAACTGAAATAAAATGTTCAAACGTACCTACATTCTGTATTTTAATTTAAAAAACCTACCTGTTACCAACTGTTCGTCTAAAATTGTGAGCCATGTGTTTGTGGCTATTACAGTGCCATCCATCTCAAAGCGAAAAAAGTGGTCCAACTAAAACATTCATATTTCTTTACATACTACATGAATATGTAATAAAAAAATGGGGGTTCCTATTTTTTAAAAAACACAGATGATATCTGTTTGACCAATGGCAGTGCCATCTTGCAGGCCAACCATAGCACCATCTGATTTCCCCCTTCAAGCTAGACAAGTATCGTTCTTTGTAGTTTTTTCGTTTGACGCTTATTTCATGAGATATTTGGGTCAGTCATGATCAATGGACCACCCTGTATAAAGGTCAATTGGCCCTGTGGAATGCTTATCATGGGGGCCTGTCTGCCTGGCAGTCGCAGGGGAACGATAGAATCATTGGAAAGTGGTCACTGTCACAAAGGTCATCATGGGATGACCAATCTATGGAAGCCACAAGGGCGGGGGAGGAGATCGTGAGAGTCATAACAGAGAATGTGCCATGAGCGGCACTGAACTGGCTAGGGGAACCATCATTCAGGATACACAAATCGAGGTCTGTGGTAAGTTGGTCATTTAGGATACTCCTACCTGTTGAAGTGACACTCTTCCACAGTGGGTGGTGGGCGTTGAAATCCCCAAGGAGGAGAAATGGGTATGGGAATTGCTGGATTAAGGTAGACAGTGCAACATAAGGGAGTGACCTATGTGGAGGGAGGTAGACATTGCAGATGGTGATTGCCAGAGTCGTTTGCACTTGAACCACTATTGCTTCCAAGTTTGTACATAGGGGGATCCGGTCACTAATGACATCAGAGCAAACCCAAGTGCAGATCCCATCAGATGCTACCCTAGGGCCAGCACAGTTCTGAGAGAAGCCCTGATAACCACAAAATGTTGGAGAGTGGTCATCACAGAAATGTGTTTCTTGAAGAACAAGACAGGACGCAGAATAGGAGGAGACAAGATGTTGCATTTCTGGTAAGTGATGATAGTATCCGTTGCAATTCCACTCGATGATCATGTGGCGAGAGTCCAGGTTAGACATAAAGAAGCCGTGAGGAGGTCATGTCACTCCATCAGTAGTTGTCACCAACAAGGATGGGGTGGCATCCATAAATAAGATGTCAGACCCAGGTTGCAAGGGGGGAGATGGCACCTCCAGGGGGGCCTTGTCTTGGGATTTATGTTTCTTCTTCTTCTCCTTCTTCTTCTTCTTCTTCTTCTTCTCCTCCTCCTTCTCTTTTAGAGGTGGAGGAGGGCAGGGCACTGGGGGAGTACAGGCTTCTGCAAGATCTGGAACCAAAAAGGAGCAGATGACATTTGGGCGCACAGATGGTAATCTCATGGCCATGTGGTGGCAAGAATCCTCCAGCCTGAGAGACACTGGGGAGAGGGGTCCTAGGAAGGAGCCTGATCACCAACAGGTGTCAAAGAAGGGGGGCACTTCTTTGACTGGAGTGGCTTCTGGACGGGAGTTCATGGGAACTGCAGGGGAGGGGAGGGGAGAGGGGGATGGGGCTGGGGTAAGGGAGAGGCAGGAGGAGGAAAGGAAGTAACAGAAGCAAAAGTTGAAGATAGTGACTCTGGATGGAGTCTCTCATACTTTTGGCAAGTGTCAGCATAAGACAGGTGATCCAGGGACTTTTATTATTTTTGGATCTTCTTTTCTCTCTTGTACGTTGAGCAATTCGGTGAGTGAAGAGAGTGGCGATCAGCACAACTGACACACACTGGTGGCAGAACACAGGGGCTTCCATCATGGGGTGGGTGGCCACAGTCTCTTCACAGAGGGCCCGCCGTACAGTGGAATGACATATGCCCAAAATGCAAGCACCGCATATGACCATGACCTTCTCTTGGAGGTATCCCCCTCAAAAGCCAGAATGAAGGCACCAGTATTGGTGTGGTTGTTGTGGTATCATTGCCACAGATACGACTACAATGCCACTCCAACACAAGGCTGGCAGCCCGTCGTCTGCCGAGCACAGCACACTCTAGCGGGCTGTGTATCTCGACGGAACTGGAGTGTGCCTTGTTTAGTTTTTAGCTAGATTTCAACCTAGGCAGACACACTTTCATAATCGGCCCTCAGCCAGTTCTGTTTGTATTGATTCTCTGAGGAGGGCCCATCAGGCTTAGTCCCTGAGAATATGTTGTATTAGTTCATGGTATTCCATGTTTTTGAGATTGTTAGTTCATAGCCGCAGCTGCAGTCCTACAAACTACTGAAGATAAGTAATTTTCATTGTATTATGTGTTTCTTGAGTAATAATCCTTCTCTCTAACAGTGTGCTGTACCACATATTATTGCAACCTGGACTCCTTCAGCTCCTGTCAACTTGGCCTCCTACTTATTTGCATTTAGCAATGAGCTGAAAAAACCCACACATTTTGTGCCTCTAAACAGTGAGACACAATAGTTGTCTTTTCGACACTTCTGCACACATCGAACAAAATGAACGCCATGCCACTCCAGATTAGCCTGGAGTTCCTCATCTGTTTGCAGGATGAGATCACTATGAAAAATCACTCTCTGGACCATATTCAGAGATTAGTGAGTCATAATAGACACTGGGACATTGCCAAGATGATCACAGGCATGAAGAGCTGTGGACTAGGTGGCAGAAGAAGGTTTTATCAACAGGGAGCCCAACCGCATCTTTCTAAGAGACTCCACTTCACCAAATGTGTCCTTGATATCATCCACAAAAAACAATGGCTTTGTGGCAGTGAATGTGTCCCCATCTGTTCTAGTACAGATGAAGTAACAGGGAAAGTATTTCATCCCATGGTGCAGCCAGGGAAGGGAAGGTTGCCAGATCATATGAAGCAGCATTCAATGATCCTTCAATATTCAAAGACTATATGCATAAAAAATGTATACACATTTAGAAATGTCACAGAAATTTTATTTAGTATTTTACAAGGTTAAATTTCTGGAAATGTTCGAAATGGTGACCTTCAGCATCAATACATTTCTGAGCATGAGTCTATATTAATTCCATAAATCGTACCAAAGTAGCTAATAGGATTTCTGCGCACACTGCTTCAATCTCATTCCAAAGTTTGTATAGGTGTGGTTTATGTTTGTATACCTCATCTTCTACTGTACTCTGTAAGAAGAAATTGGGCAGTGTAAAGTCTGGAGGGAGTGGATGAGTTTCTTGCTGCATCCTATCCAGTGGCATCGAGCAAGATGGTGCAGTGGTTAACATACTGGATTCACATTCGGGAGGATGATGGTTCAAATCTGCGTCCGGCCATCATGATTTAGGTTTCCCATGATTTCCCTAAATTGCTTCAGGCAAATACCAGGATGGTTCCTTTGAAGGTCACAGCCAATTTCCTCCCCATCCTTCCCTAATCCGAGCTTGTGCTCTGTCTCTAAAGACCTAGTTGTCAATGGGATGTTAAACAGTAATCCCCTCCTCCTCCTTTTTCTCCTCACTGGTCAGGAAAATTTTGATCCAGGTATGCTCACATGTATCCGTGACAGTGCAGCAGGGTGCCATCTCATCGGCAGTAAACCTTGTCATTCGCTGTACAATTTATGAATACCATGGAATATGGAATCAATTTGCCACTAACTGGATTGAGTAACAAGAGCGATGATCCTGCAGCCACCTGTTGAAAAAGTATAATACTACTTTCTCCCAGTAACTGAACTTTGTAGAACAGGAAATAAATTTTCTATGACAGTTCAAAGTATGTATACAGTTTTTTGATGCCCCCTGTGTTGGTCCTATACATGAATCAGTTGTTTTATATTTGTAATACAAAATTTATGCAGTACATTCACATAACTTTCAGCATTCATTTAAAACTCTCATTTGAATTCATGTACAAATTCTGATTTACTTTGAAAAATAATGTAGACATAAATATAGTGTACATGTAACACAATGTGCTAGTGCTTCAAACTGTCTTAACAAAAACTGTTTTATGTAAGTGACTGTGATTGTGTGTGTAAGTCAGCTTTCATAATTCTTTGTAACAATTATCTACTGATACAAACTCTTGAGAATGTTAGTGAAATGACTTCTGGAACTGTTGTTAGAAAGAGATCATCTCTTGACTTGTTCCATGCTGTATGACCTGTATTTGGACATTCAGGTCTGGTACGGTCATTAACATTACCTTCAACATGGAGAGAAAGAACTTTATTATCAGTTCTTGGGAAAGTTTGATCGACTAGACTGCTGTTACAAGTCCTGCATCAACTGGACAGAAACTGTACTGGAGAACAAGAATTCAGGAAGGATTAGCCTTGCAATGATTAAATCGCAACCCTTAGACACATCATTGCCTTGTCTGACAACATTGAGTTCTTTAATAACAGCCTGAGTGAAAGATAAGGATGTTCATTCATTTATTCATTTGTCATATTCCATAGGAGCCCTCATGAAGGAGAACTTAAGAGATCCAGAACAAGCTAATGTATACATTATGAAAGTGAAGCAACTACCAGAAACTGTGATAATACTGAACTATTGTTAAACTGCTATGATATGTTTGTGCCTATTCAAGCAAGTTTAAATAGTACAATGAGTATGAATGCTTCCACTATGAAACGTATTTCTACTTCCAATGGAAAATCCAGGATGGAAAGCAACAATATTAGAGACGGAAAGTTGCTACTCACCATATAGCAGAGATGCTGAGTCTTAATAGGCACAACAAAAAGATTCACACAATTATAGCTTTCAGCCATTAAGGCCTTTGTCAGTAATAGACACACATACACAAGAACTGATAATAAAGTTCTTTCTCTCCATGCTGAAGGTAATGTTAATGACTGTCCCAGACTGAATGTCCAACAAGTCAAGAGCTGATCTCTTCCTAACAAAAGTCCCAGAAGTCATTTCACTACCATTCTCAAGACTTCGTATCAGTAGTTAATTTTCACAAAGAATTATGAAAGCTGACTTACACACACAATCACAGTCTTGTTGTGCCTATCATGACTCAGCATCTCTGCTATACAGTGAATAGCAACTTTCCTTCTCTAATATTGTTATATTTCTACTTCCTTAGTACATTCAGTGTATCCTAAAAAATGTACTCACTCTGCAACTAACAGTAACGAATGTAATGTTTTGTTGTACTCTTCTTGTGTTGCATTTGGATCTTCAAGTCAAGATCTTTGGATCTTCAAGTCAAGTTTGGATCTTCAAATCAAGTATTTTGACGGTGGAGAGAACAGCGAAGGGAACCATTGAAATATTGTGTCAACTTGACTTGAAACCAAAGAGCATTGTAAATTATTCTACTGGGAAAGATTATGAAGTCAAAATGTAATCTTTTATTTATTTTTTGGATAAAAGTAACATGAACACACTTCAGTTTAAATGCTATGAAAAATATTGTGCTGAAAAGTTGCTGTAAGAATGAGAGCAGAATGTTACAAGAATAGAGACCACTGCAGTCTAGCTGCAAAAGAGATTGGAGGGATGCCAAAAGAGAAAAGTTAATAGCAACACAAGCATCTGTAAGAAGGACCATGTGTGAAGCCTACAGTAAATTTCACAATCATTGCATGATGAAATTAATCAGAAAATCTTAAGGCATTCTCGCCATACATAAAGTCAATGAACAGATCAAAACTTCCCTTTCAATCTCCTATACATTCATCTGGTGTGGAAACTCAAGACAGAAAACTGAAGTAATACAGTTTCCAATTACATTAATGTGACCATCTGTCAAAAGTATGAATAATCACCTTTTGTAGTGTGAACTGCTGTGAGACTTGCAGGCAGTGAGTGAGGTTCTGGAAAGTACCAACAGGGACATGCAGCCATGCCGGCTCCAATGCTGTGGCCAGCTGTGCAATGTTTCTCGCTTGAGGATACATGGCAAGAACAGCCTGACTGAGGTGGTCCCACAGATTCTAGACTGGGTTTTAATCTGGGGAGTTTGGTGGCCAGAAGAGTATGGTAAACTCATCCTGATGCTCTTGGTACCTCATTTTTATACTGCAAGCTGTGTAACACATTTCATTGTCCCAAGTGGTAGTTATTATCATGCCAAGGAAAAAAAAATTGCATGTAGGGGCGGATATGGTCCCCAAGGATAGATGCATACTTGTATTAATCCACTGTGCCTTCCAGAATGACAATGTCACCCAGGAAGTGCCACAAATACATTTCCCGATCATAATGCTCCCTCCTCCAGCCTGGACCCTTCTAATGACTGTTGCAGGATGCTTGCTTTTAAATGTTTGGGGCCAATATCTAACTGTCCAATGGAGCAGAGAATGTAATTCATCTGAAAAGAACACCAACCCCGTTGTGGTATTGGCGTGCAAATTCCAGCCTTCATCACCAATGAACAGCAGGCAGCATGGGGGCATGAACCAGGTGCCTGATGTGGAGGCCCATATGCTGCAACTTTTACTTACCAGTGATTGAGGAGTCATTGTTAGTAGCTCTGTGTTTCACCTGGATGGTCAGTTCTCAACAACTGCATGTCTATTCCGCAGCCATCATTCATTCCTTTCATCTATGGCCTGTGGTGCACCACAGTTGCCTCGGCACCAGTTTTGGGTACTGGCACTTTATTATGCACAATACACTTTAAACACAGTGGCCTGTGAACAGTTTAGAAAGTTAACTGTTTCAGAAATGCTTCCAACCTTAGGCTGAAAGCCAATAATCATGCCTTTCCACATTATGACAATGACTACACTGTCTTCCAAATCCCCCAACATGCTTCACAAACCCTCCACTGTTAGTGCCACCAACTGACATCTGTGAGGGGTTATTTCACACTGATGTTAAACATAGATGTTGGTCACATTAAAGTGAGTGAGACTTCTAAATTCCACATTTAAAAATGTATTCATGCAAGAGGATACTATTGTGTCAATCTCTGATTGCCACACAGACTCACAAATGAATGATATTGATATTAGCACCTCCAGTATTGAAAAACAATTAAAACTGCTTAAAGCAAAACAGGCACCAGTCCCTAACAGAAGTCAAGTTAGATTTTTACATAAATACACCACGGAATTATTTTCTTTCCTAGCTCAAATTTATCACTAATCACTTGCATTGTGGACAGTCCTGTGTGACAGGAAAAGAGTGTAGGTTGCTCCTGTTTACAAAAAGGGTAATAGATCAGATGCACAGAACTATAGACCATTGTTCCTAATCTTCATTTGTCACAGGACTCTAGAACATATTCTAAGCTCAAAAATTATGAGGTTCTTGGAGGGAAACAAGATTCTCTCAGATAATCATCACAGATGTAGAGGAAAACCAGTCCTGTGATACACAGCTTGCTTTATTCTGGTGTGGAATTTTGTAAACAATAAATGCAGATGAACAGGCAGATTGCATCTTATTATACTTCCATAAGATGTTTGACACTGTACCACATTGTCAACTACCACCCTAGACATGACAACATGGAACATATTCATAAATATGTGATTGGGTGAAGGAATATTTGACTAATAGAATACAGTATGTTATACTGGACCATGATTGTTTCACAGAAATGAAAGCAATGTCGACATGCCCCAAGGAATTTAACAGGACATCTAATGTTTTCAATGTACATAAACAATTTACTGGATAGGCTCAGCAACACTATAAGGTAGTTCACTGACAGTCTGTTGTCTGCAGGAAAGTATCGTATCATGATTGGACAATTGTATGGAATTGCAGGAATATGTGGACAATATTTCCACTTGGTGTAATGAACTGCGGCTCTCTTTACATGTGGATAAAAGTAAGATAAAGTCTGCAACAGAGAGAAGGAATCATGTAGTATCTGATCACAAGATTAGTGGTGAACATCTTGGGTCCATCACATTGTGTAAGTATTTAGGTTAATACTAAGAAGCACATGCTATGAACCATGGACTTGCCTGGGCAATGTAGCTTGTTTGCCTCAGTTGAGGCGTACCTGTGGAGAGGACAGATTAGCTTGTGGTTCTTGAAGAGGGGACAGTCTTTTCAGTAGTAATGGCAACAGTCTGTATGACTGACTGATCTGCTCTTGTAATATTAACCAACACAGCCTTGCTGTGTTGATACTATGAAAGTATGAGAGCAGATGCCTGGGCTGACAGGTGTAGGAAGAGGGTAAGAAAGACCTCATAAGGCAAGGACGGGTTAGCAGAGTAGTGTAAGACAGGAGCAGGAATGATAGATGACTCAGCGACTTCTCAACAAGATAATGGGATTGTGAAGAAGTACAGCATGTAAGAGATAAAGAAAAAAGGGAAAAGGGAAAAAGAGAGAAAGGTGGAGATGGAGGGAGAGACAGGGAGGGGAGTGGGATGGAAAGAAAAGAGAGAAAGACCACATAGAGAGAGGGAAGAAAAGTGGTGGGAGAAGGCAGTACATGATCTAGATAGAAGTGGTGTGGACAGTGACAAGAGGAGAAAAGGGAAGATGTAAGATGAGGCACTGGCAAAAGAATAGCTGAAGTTGAGGCCAGGGGGATTGCAAGAACACAGGATATGCTGGAGAGACAATTCCCACATGTATAGCTCACAGGAAATTGTGGTAGAAGGGAGTATCCAAATGGCACACATAGTGAAGTAGCTATTAAAGTCATTTGTGTTGTGGTCTGCAACGTTTTCAGTAACTGGATGGTCAGGTCCATGGTTGGCTACAGTTTGGTAGTGGCCATTCATGTAAGCAAATGGTTGGTTCAAAAATGGTTCAAATGGTTCTGAGCACTATGGGACTTAACTTCTAAGGTCATCAGTCCCCTAGAACTTAGAACTACTTAAACCTAACTAACGTAAGGACATCACACACCTCCATGCCCGAGGCAGGATTCGAACCTGCGACCGTAGCAGTCGCGCAGTTCCAGACTGTAGCGCCTAGAACCGCTCGGCCACCTCGGCCGGCGCAAATGTTTGGTCATGCTCACATAGAACATTGCACAGTAAATGCTCTAGCAACCCCCACACCCCTATATTTTACTGCTTTACAAAGCCAAGACCTCAGGTTTCCCTCTGATCATCCCATTGTGGTTGGTCCCATAGAACACAACTTCTGCCTTTGTTGATCACACCTTCAAACTATTGCCCACAATGCACCATCCTACATTCACGACATTGCACACTTCCTTCCCCGTCTTTCCACAGTCCCTCTCCTATTACCACTACGTGGATGCAACATGACTGTACACCAGTTTCTCCCACCTCCATTACCCATGGTCTTGGGCCATGGGACACTGCCTTTTCCAGCATCCTCCTAATACTAAATCTACCACCTCTTTATTAATCCTCATGGCCAACATCTTGACCCACAATTATGAGGGGCATTCAGTAAGTAATGCATTGCCTTTTTTTGGCCAGTTTCGGTTGAAAAAATGACGAGTTTGTTGTGGGACACCATGGAATATTCCTGCTTGAGCCCATATAGTTTCATGAAGTTCCAAAAGGTGGCAGCTCTATATGTAGCCTTCAAAATGATGGGTGTAATGGAGATGCTTCCCAAGCAGAGAGCTGTCATTGAGCTTCTTTTGGCAGAAAAACAGAGCAACATAAATATTCATAGGGACTTGCAGAATATCTACGGAGACCTGGCAGTGAGAAAAGCACGGTGAGTCATTGGGCAAGGGTTCTGTCATTGTCACAACAAGGTCGTGCAACCCTGTCTGATTTGCATACCAGCTGGCCACACACAGCTGTGACAACTGCAGTGTTGGAAGGTTTGGACACTCTCATTTAAGATGATCAACAGATCACCATCAAACATACTGCTGTACAAATGGATGTCTCTGTTGGTAGTGCCAACACACTCTTCCACCAGTTGGGGTACTCAAAGATGTGTGCCCACTGGGTTCCTCGCCAACTAACAGAAGACCATAAAGAGCAATGAAGGACCATTTGTGCAGAATTGCTTGTGCATTATGAGATTGTGACAGTTTTTTGTTGAAAATCATCACAGGTGATGAAACATGGCTTTATCACTTCAAACTGGAAACCAAAAAGTAATCCATGGAGTGGCGTCACATCACCTCCCTTCTGAAGGAATAGCTCAAAGCCACATCCTTGGCCAGTAAACTCGTGGTGATGGTCTTCTGGGAATCTAAGGAGGTCATTCTGTTTCATTTCCTCTGTCATAAGGCAACGATCATCTTAGAAGTGTATTCTGTTACCCTCCGGAAATTGAAGAAGTGACTTCAGTCAGTTTGTTGCAAACTAACTTCACCTTTTTCATGACAATGCAAGGCCGTACACAAGTCTGTGCACCCAAGAGGAGCTCACGAAACTTCACTGTACTGTTCTTCCACCCTACAGCACAGGTACCGCACCTTTCAATTTCCACCTATTTGGCCCAATGAAGGATGCACTTCACAGGAAGCAGTAAGTGGATAATGGTGAGGTTATTGATGTGGCAAGATGTTGACTCTGATGTTGACCAGTAGAGTGGTACCATGAAGGCATATGGGCCCTCTCAGTAAGGTGGCATAAGGCCACTGCAGTGAACACAGATTATGTTGTATGATACGGTTTTGTACCCAAAAGAGTGGGTAATAATATGATATACTGGAATCCTGAATGAAACAAACTGCTTTCAGAAAAAAGTGTTGCATTACTTATTGAACATCTCCTCATATTTCACTTTGGAAGAAAAATCTATAATTAAATCCATGGTACTGCCATGGGTATTTGTGGCACCGTCTTATGCCAATTTATGGGTCATCTGGGAAAATCGTTCTTATCCAGTCATCACCTGGAACCACTGGTATGTTTTACATTGATTGATGACGTTTTCATTATCTGGGCTCATGGCAACAACAGCCTTTGCTCTTTCCTCATAACTTCAGCACTTACTCCAAAATCTGCTTCACCTTGTCCTCCCAAAACCTTGGTCTCCAACTCTCAGATGGTTCCATAAATACATCTGTTCATAGCAAGTACACCAATCACCAGTAGTACCTTCACTTTGACAGCTGTTACCCATTCTGTGTCAAAAAGTCTCTTCCTTACAGCCTTGTCACCCACCAATGCTGTATCCACAGTGTAAATCAGGAGTTTTTTAATTATACTGATAACGTTAAAAATACATTATTGACAGACAATATCCTATTCAGCTCACTGGTAAACAGATCTCCCATGCCATCTGCTCTTCTACACCAATAAATCTGTTAATCAGCCACCCACCAATGCTTCTCTGATCACTAAGAACCATCCTGGCCTTGAAAAGCTCAACCACATCCTTCGATAGGGCTTTGACTACTCCTTGTCACGCTCTGAGATGAGGGACATCCTACCCAAAGCAGTATTCTGCCAACCACCTAACCTACAAAATATACTTGTCCATTCCTATTCCAGTGCTGCTCCCAACCCTCCATGGGTCATTCCTGTGTGGATGATCCAGGTGCAAGACCTGTCCCATGCACTCACTCACCATCTCCTACCACACTTCAATCACTGGTGTTTCCTATGCTATAAAAGGCAGGGACATTTGTAAAGGCAACCAAGCTATACATCAACTATGGTGTAATTACTGAGTAGCATTTCATGTGGGCACGACGGGTGACCAACTGTCTACTCACAGGAACGGCCATTGACAAACTGTGGCCAGTTATGAACTTTACCATCCAGTCATCGAATATGCTGCATGTCACATTACAAATGACTTTAAAAACTGCCTCACTGTGCATGCCATTTGGATACTCCCCTCTAGCACAAATTTCTCTGAGCTACACAGGTGAGAATTGTCTCTCAAGCACAT
This sequence comes from Schistocerca piceifrons, assembly GCF_021461385.2. NCBI lineage: Eukaryota > Metazoa > Arthropoda > Insecta > Orthoptera > Acrididae > Schistocerca > Schistocerca piceifrons. Next base: position 115,436,828 of record NC_060138.1, read on the forward strand.
CATGTGTTGTCACATTCCCCATGGTCTAAACCTCCACTTTTTCCCATTGCCTCAACTTACTTTTTTCTCTTTTCCTCTCCCACCTCCCCCACCACACCACCCCTTCCCTGCACATATACTGTATTCTCCCACAACTCTTCCCCCCCCCCTTCTGATGTGGTCTCTCTCTCTCTCTCTCTCTCTCTCTCTCTCTCTCTCTCTCTCTCTCTCCCTCCCTCCCTCCCTCCCTCCCTCCTTCCCTCCCTCCCTCCCTCCTTCCCTCCCTCCCTCCCTCTCTCCTTAACCCCCCCCCCAATCCCCTACTCTCTCCCCTCTGTGCCTCCCTCTCCATCTACACCTTTCTCTCTTTTCCCCCCTCCCTTTCTCCCCCATCACTCTTTCTATACCTCTGATATTCTCTACCTCCTCAGAAATTTCGTCCTGTTGTGCAACTGTCGATTCATTTGTCTTTCCTGCAGTCTCACACTACCCCATTAAACCCCCTTTGCCTTGTGCATCCTTCCCTACCCCTTCCCTGCATCCATTAGCCCAGGCAACTACTCTCAATAATCAGTGTCATTGTGGCCGTGGTGGTGTTCTTTTGTGCCTGTGTGGTTGTGTATTGAAATGTGTGTATTCTCTATCGGAAATAAAGCGAGATCTTGAAAGCTAATGAAAACTGTTTTCAGTCACATGTGAGTGGTTGCCTTTCCCTTATTTTATATACTGTTCCATCCAGGAATTTCTGTTATTTCTATACACCCATGCACTACTACTTCTTATGTGGATACCCAAAAGAAAACACTTATGAAACGAAATGAGAAATACACTATAAATTGCAGAAGGAAATTAACAAACAGTGTCATCAATTCAAATGTAATTATTTTCTTAACTTTCCCGCTCCATTGTTTTATGGCAGCAGCACTGTCTGGATAGGGATGGTCATCAGTTTGAGCATTTGTTACAGTAATTAGTGTAAATTTAATCCACCACATCAACTGCTCAAAAACAATTTTGCATCACCTACATATCTGCAAACGTATGGAATTAGATTCACTGTGAGCAGGGAATGAAAGGATAAACATAAAAAAGTAAAGAAAAACCTGTGAAGAAAGACTGCACTAACCAAACTAAATGCAGTTTGTTCACAAGTGCAATCTGTGAAATTAAAATCAACTGCAAATACGATATTACTCCATTTTTTTTGCATTGGACCCTCCTGAGGAAGGTGTCCACAAGGTGGTCAAGATGATGTTGACCACGCTTGCTTCACTCTTTGACAGTGGCCCACCTGAGGCTGTCCAATATTTCACATACTGGAATGATACACTGCATGTTTCAGCTGATTTCAAGCATACTTAGGTTCATGACATCATAGGCAGCAGGGCTCAACAGTATGTTGAAGGATCCTGTTTCAGTATTGCACAGTTTTCAAATTATCCTGAATTTTGAATAGACTTTGTATGTTTACAAAAATACCATGGCAAACATTGATAGGTTCCGCTGAGTGATGCTAGGCAAGTAGAAGGGTATGTTATGATTTTGTATTGCAGATTTTTATATGGTTTAGTGTATTAAAATGTTTGTTTTGTATTTGTTTCATCACCCACAGTTGAGTTCCGCAAGGTGTTCCAGTAAATGTCGTGTGACTAGGTCCTCCCGTCGGGTAGACTGTTCGCCAGGTGCAAGTCTTTCAATTTGACGCCACTTCGGCGACTTGTAGACTTGTATGTCAATGGGGATGAAATGATCATGATTAGGACAACACAACACTCAGTCCCTGAGTGGAGAAAATCTCTAACCCAGCCGGGAATTGAACCTGGGCCCTTAGGATTGACATTCTGCCGCGCTGACCACTCAGCTACTGGGGGCAGACAGGTATTCCAGTACTGTTCTGAAAATGCAGCAGCAGGTGTACCAGGTGCTACTGTGGTCCAACTGACAATCAGTGGGTGGCAAACAACCTGGATGACATTTTCCAGACTGAATTTAATTATAAAAAATGTCTTGCTAATAAATGAACTTAAAATTGTATCTGATGTTGAACAGTTAATATTGAAAGGTTGTGAAGTCTCAGAGCTATTTGTATTGGTGAATATTTCATACATTATAAGTGCTGAGAAGACACAATAAGATAGCTTAGTTGCATGAGTTGGTCGATATGGCAGTCCTTAATTTAAAACTTTCTAGTTGCATGAAGATGAGCCAGGCAACTTAAAAGGACTGTTCTTATAACTCAGTGAAAGTTATTAGAAGCTTAAATTGACATTTAAATGATAAAAAAATGTTCTTATGCACAGAACAGGATCAGAAGTGTAGCAATATATCTGCAGTGAATATTGCAAAGATTTGTATTGATGATTTTGCGGTTCAGTATTCTATGTGTACTGAACTCTAATAAAGCTTTATGAATGGTTAATGCTTGTTTAACCAGTTTAACAGTGGTGTGGTGGTTAGAGGAAAATCAGTGAACGATATTACTGTGAGTGTGAATTTGGTGAATGTGAGTTACGCCTAGTGAACTGACTAGAATTAGTAACGGCATTTAACCAAACAAGATGGTGCAGTAGTTAGCACATTGGACTCACACCTGAGCACGCAGGTTTATTACGACTTCCATTGCAGTGGTAGCAATTTCCTGTGGCCAAAAGAGTATTGAGAATGAGGTTTCTGAAACAAACAAAAAGTAAAATCCTATACAATACTGATGGCAGTGCAAAACTTCTATAATTCTGAAGGTGGTACAAAACTTTTTTGGAACACTTTGTAAGACTACATTGGCTTTTGTGTTATATCTAAAATAAACATCTTTCTAAATTACAGCATGTTCATGAGTACTTTTCCCTCCATATAAATAATAAATTCATTTGGGAGGATGGTACCACATACCTGCAGGACTGACTAAACACACATTTCTCTGCCTTGGAATTGTTGTCAGTCTTATGTGATGCACTTTGTTACTTTCATTTCATAATGGCATACAGAATAAATTTTGGGGTAACTCATCACAGTGTGCTGATTTTTTTTCCAAGTCCAAAAGTGTGCAATACAAGAGGGAGTCATGTGAAAATGTCAATAACATAATAAACATTCGATATCCCATGCTACTGTTCAGTAATACAGCCAACCCCAAGGGTTGGATATCAGGAAGGCAGGTTGTGGAGAGTTGAGGCGGGATATCTGGCTGGTGAAGATCCAGAGAGATATGGCTATCAAAATTAATGCTTTATTTTCCACTCATACATTGTTGCTGCAATGGTGCAGGGTGCGACCATGCCCCTGCTTCATAGGAAGGTAGTCGGGTGACCAGCTAGATGACTGCTAGCATCTGACCATCTGGTTGCAACATGCATACCCAGTTTCCTGATACCTGTGCTCAGTGTATGGTGCATGACCCCAGTGCATGAGTCACACCACAAACACCTGGTGTCAATTGTGCACAAAGACAGTTGAGAATTTTGTCATGGTAGTCAGTTGTATAGTGCATGATCATGTCCTAGTGGGCACTGGTGTGCATCACTGAGACACACGACCCCCGATGGCAGAAGACAGCTGTCATGCATGGAATGTGACCCACTGCTGCATGTGCAGGAGTCTGGCTTGTTGGTGGAGTGAGCCTGGAAGGCCCATAGTGCCATGGCACTAAGTCTGGAAGGACGCCTTTGTGCTGGAAGCTCCTCCTGCAACAAAGACTCAAACTCTTGACTTGACTGCTGCTGGTAGCTTCATGTAGTCCCCTCATCTGGTGTAGCACCCATGTCCTGGTAGACTGGTGGATTGTGAATGCAACTGCTACAAAAATGACAGCTATTTATCTATTTATACAAGATAGCATCACACCTACTATGCCAGTGTGCCACTTCTAGTCACTTATCTGTCAACACCACTGAAACCCATTGATGGAGAAATCCCCTTACCTGTACTGCAAGAACCCATTGGTGGAGAAATCTCCTTGTCTGTACTGCAAGAACTGCACCTTGCTGCTGTGCTGGCATGTTTTGCTAAGTGACCCTGGCCCACCTCACAATAATTCAGCAGCTCAGTTGTTACAACCAAAATGTCAACACTCATGCATTCACCAGGTACCCATGGCTGCTGCAATACTTCACTTCACTACATACTCCACAGATTTAGCCATAAAATGGTTACAGCACAATAGTATGTTGACAGGACAGGTGCCAGCACTTTAAAGAAAACTCAAAATGTGGCAGCACACTGCAGATAAGCAAAACTCTGCCACAACAACAGCTTACAATGGCTGCCCCACTTTCCTTCTCATAATATTGAAGGTTCAGAACCTATTGAAATCCATTATCAAATGCACTCCAGTGTGGTGACGAATGTTTTTCACTGTGTAGGAAGTTCAGAAACAGCTTGACTCCTGTAGCAGATGCTCCCTACCCAGTTCAGGCTTCAGGCACACCAAATTGTGACACTGGAGTCTACTGCAGTAGCTGAAGCCATTGTGATGGACAGTTGCCCCATGATGATTGATGAAATAGCCACAGATCTGAAAATTAGTCATGGCTCAGCACATCACATTATTCATGATAGAGACCTGCGTAAGTTTACCAGTGCCTCCAAAATGTACGTGACAGCATCTCATCCCAGAACTGAAAGGACACTGCACTGAAGTCTATTAAGAACTTTTGTGGCACTTTGAAGCATAAGATAATGGTTTTCTTGTGACAACCATTACAGTAGATGAAACCTGGATCTACTATCACCAACCTGGAACTAGTAGAGCAACAAAGGAATGACACCATTCCACCATTCGTTATCAACAAAACTCAAGAAGTTTCAGGTACAGCCATCTGCTGGTTATATTGACTCTCTTTTGGAATTAACAAGGCATTGTCTTGGAACACTACATTTCTAGGAGAAATATCATAACCAGATTGTCAGATTATGATTGTTGAAATATAATCTTTGCCCTACAATCAGATCCAATCAATGTGGACATCTGACTGCAGATGCCATTTTGCAACATGACAATGCTCAACTTTATACTACCATACTCACCAGTTCTCACCCCAAATGGTTAACACATGTTTGGACCACTCAAGGAGGTGATGGGAGGAAGGAAATTTCATTCTGATGGAGAGGTGCATCAGTTGGTGCACAAGTATATTCCAACTGCATAAATCATAATTCAGCTGAAACTGACTTTCATTACCATTACAGAGTGAATGCATTGAGAAATGATAAGTTCTTTGAAAAGGCCCTTGCAAGATGTTAATATTTCTGCTCTATTGCATCCTTCTGCTGAATACACAATTCATTCATTTTAGTCGCATTGTCCCAGAAGATAATTCTGCACAACAACAAAGACTGAAAAAAATGCAAAACAAACAACTACTCTGATCTTAAAGTCAACACACTAAGAGGGCAAAACATACCGAACTGAGCTTCTTGTTTAGTAATTCCCTTTTCTTGACCCATTGAACCTGTTTTATATTAATTCTGCCATTTGTTGTTTCTCGTTTCCACTCTATGGAGGAGATCCTAGAAGAAGCAAACTAAGACAAGTTATTAACTAACAAAACAAGGCAGAAATATGGGTACCCTATAATATAATTAATTTTAGTTAAGTTTCTATGAACTATTTATGATTAAATTTAACAAAGTAAACTTAGCATGTATGTGACTACTTCGAAAAAATGCTGTTACTTTCTTGATTATATGGAACAGATGCTGTTTATGTACTACTTCTAATTTAATATCTAATTGATCATATTTATATTTATTGGTGAACAATAGTTATCTACTTGTCATAAGAATATGAGATCTGTTAGAAAAGTATTAAACCTTATTTTTTTGCAAACAAATGATGGATTTGAATCTAGCTCACTTGCATGGAGCCTTCATGCTCATGGGTGAATTTTTTCCTGCCTGTTCATAGCATCAGTTGCTGACAAGGGGCAGATGAGTGAGGTAGTGTGTATCTTCGTGTCAGTTTTTCATTTTAAGGGAAATGACAGACAACTGGAGCAATACTACTGCATCAAATTTTGCCAGAAACTGGGTGACAGCTAAGTGGGAACCTTTTGGAAGGTTCAGATGGCTTTTGATGATGATATTATGGACATCACACAGATTTTGGAGTGGTACAAACAGTTTAAAGATTGTTGCACATCAGTGGAGAGTGAGCCATGCTCCTGTTGGCCATCAACATGCCAAAATGACCAGGTCATTGCCAAAGTGAATGCTGTGGTGATGCGGGACTGTCATGTGGCTGTCAAGGAAATTGCAGAACAGGTGGGCATCAGCACTTTTTTGGCACATTCCATTCTGACCAAAGACTTTCCCATGAAGAGAGTGTCATCGAAATTCGTGCTGAAGCTGCTGAAGGCAAAGAAAATGCAACTTTGTGGTGAGGTCTCACAGGACATGCTGGACTCCACAAACAGTGCCCCCAACTTTGTGAACATCATAGTAACTGGTAACAAGACCTGTGTGTATGAGTATAACCCAGAAACCACATCCCAGTCATCATAGTAGAAGCATTCCTTGTCATCAACACCAAAGAATGCCCACCAAGTGTGCAGCAACATCAAACGGATGCTGACTGCTTTCTTTGACTCCCTTGGTGTGGTACACCATGAGTACACACCACAGGTTCAAACACTCACTAAAGAGTACTGCAAGGATGTCCTCTGTCACCTACGTGATGCTGTGTGGCGCAAAAGATGGAACTTGTTGTCAACATCAAAACAATGCTCCGCACATTCCTCACACATGATTCAGACTTTTTTGTGAGAAACCACATTCCAGTGCTTCAACAGGCTCCTTACTCTCCTGATGTGGCCCCCTGTGACTTCTAGTTGTTCCCCAAACTCAATACACCATTGAAAGGAACACGATTTCAGACAAGAGAGGACATGTCAGCAACAACAGCCAAGATAAACTCCATTCCAAAAGAGGCTTTTTTGGCATGCTTCCAACAACAGTGGCACCCTTGGAAGAAATGTGTGGAATCCCAAGGAAACTACTTTGAGGGTGATTAGATGTCCTTCACTCCTTGTAAGCCATATTTTTTTTTTTTTTTCCACAGCCAAAGATTGGATACTTTTCTAACAGACACCATAGAGACCCACATACAGTGAACATTACTACTTGTCATGCAGCGTACAGAAATATTCATGTTTTGAATCTAGACAACGAGATAATTTCTGGAAGGAGTGGCACATGAGAAACGTGTCTAGTAAGCAAGAGATCTGGATCATGTATGTTGAGTTGCATCTGCATGAGTGTGTGTCTGTTGTCTATTTTTGACAAAGGCCTCGCTGGCCAAAAGCTTATTTGTGACAGTCCCTCTGTTGTGCCTATCTGCAATCCTACAAGAAGTATTTCCATCAAGAATAGAGTGAAATGTTCTCATTTGTTTAACAATGTTGTGAATTGATTCATGTTGTGGAATTCTTTGTGCATGAGGTGAGAGTCTCATGCAGCACTACATATCCCTCCCCTACCTCACCCTTCTCCTACTTAAGAGCATACACAAGTGGAATCCCTGCATACAACCAACGAGTGCAGTGATGCCATGAGGTTCCCTGCCTCCCCTCCTTATATATATGGCTTGCTGTGTTAACATGCTTATCAGAATGCCCCGTTGGTAGTCCCTTGACAGGGTATAACAGAACTGCAGAGCTGGGGTTGAAACAGTTTCTTTCAAAGATTTTTTTTAATTGTAGAAAGATGTAAAAGAGTGACCAAACTTATTGTTAAGTATGGTTACACCATTTGCTTACAGACTATTATTTGTGTTATAGGTCGAGCCATAGAAATGGCTAACAAAACCACTGAATCATTCCCTACACGGTAGGGCACATTGCCTATGAAAATCTTTGTATCTAATTGTACTAGGCAGCTTGCTCATTGGACAATAACAGAACTGGCCAGCGATTATCATGAATAAAGACTGTCCAAAAATGGGCCATGTAATATTGTACTTAGCTGTGAGGACATTGTGACATTCAACTACATTTTAATCGCTTTACAAACAGAGATTCTCGAGGAAGTAATGCAAACTTTAGCCTAATTTATGTCAGTAATACTATCCATGACATGATAACCATTGAATCACTCTGATCTGATAACAACAAAATAATTCTTTTGTTTCAGATGTTAAGATTAACTGACATTCATTTCAATTTCTTTTGTAAAAGTATTTAAAGATCTACAAAATGTTAAACTGGAACACTTGTTTTACAGAGAAGCCCAAAGAAAAGTTTTAGGGAGATGAACTGCCTGCACTGATTTTAGAGTTTCTCAAGTTATACAAGACATACATAAGGATAACTGGATTTTATCGGGAGAAAATGTTAGTGGTGTGTTGGAACAATTTTAATGGTTTACTGGACAATTTAATCCTCTTGCCACTGAAAAGATAAGTGAAATCAGTATTACTGTCAATGATGTTGAGAAACAGCTGAAGTCATTAAAATTGAACAAAGCTCCAAGGCCTGATGGAATTCTTATCATATTGTATGTTAAATTGGTGGCTGAGTTAGCCCGTCTTCTAACTATAATCTATCATAGATTCATTGAACAAAAAAAACTGTGCCCAGTAATTGGAAGAAATCATGGATAACACCCATCTACAAGAAGGCTAGTAGAATTATGAATTATTTAGGAATAAAGCAGATGACTCACAGAAAGGCAGAAGCACTGCATCGTCAATAGGTACATAAATGAAAGGTACAGAGCTTTGCTAGCTTTCATAATGAACTTCCTTTTTCAAACTCGTAGGAGAAACATGCACACAACCACACACGCAGGCATGTGCGCGCGTGCGTGCGCGGACGCTCTCACACACACACACACACACACACACACACACACACACACACACACACACTATTGGGTGAGGGTTGGGGGGGGGGGAAGCGAGTTACCTTAGGTCTAGGCCAGGGAGGTTACGAGAGTGAAGGATGTGTGGTAAGGATAGCTTCCATCTGTGCTGGGGAGGATCAAGATGGCATGGGTTGAAAAGCAGCCATCGAAATCTTACATGTTGTGTTCTGCTGCATGTTGTGCCACTAGGTGGGCCACCTTGTTTTTGGCAACAGTTTGGTGGTGGCCATTCAGTCTAGTTGACAGCTGGTTGGTTGTTATCCCAATGTAAAACACTATGCAATGGTTGCAGCAAAGCTAGTATATAACACAACTGCTTTCATATGTAATGGGGTAGGATAAGCCTGGAGTAGGTGGTGCTGGGTGGGTTGATTGGGCAGGTCTTGCATCTGGGTCTTCCACAAGGATATGATCCATGTGGCAGGGGATTGGGGTAGGGAGTGGCATAGGGATGGCCTGTGATGTTTTGGAGGTAGGGTGGGCAGTAAAACACCATTTTGGGAGGGAATGGAAGCATCATGGGTCCCTCATTTCAGGACAAGATGATAGATAATCAAAGCCTTGATGAAGGATGTGATTCAGTTGTTCCAGTCTCGAGTGGTATTGTGTGGCAAGGGAGGTGCTTCTTTGTAGTTGGTTCATGGGATTGATGTGAGGATTGGGTGTGTATGGGGATATGGCACAGGAGATCTGTTTGTGAATTAGGTCTGGAGCGTATTGCCTGTCTGAGGAAGGCCTTTGTGAGTAGTTCAGCATACTGGGCAAGGAAGTCTCATCACTGAAGATGTGTCTACCACAGGTGGCCAGGCTGTATGGGTGAGGATTTTTTGGTGTGGAAGGGGTAGTAGCTGTCGAAATGCAGGTAGTGTTGATGACTGGTGGGGTTGACATGGACCGAGGTGTGGATGCAGCTGTCTGAGAGGAGGAGATCAACATCTAGGATGGTGGCACAATGGGTGGAGGAAGATCAGGTTGAGTGGATGGGAGAGAAGGTGTTGAGGTTGTGGAGGAATGAGGATAAGCTGTCCTGGCCTTGGGTCCAGATTATAAAGAAGCCATCAATAAATGTGAACCAGACCAGAGGTTTGAGGTTCTGGAAAGCTAAGAACATTTCCTATAGGTGGCCCATGAAGAGGTTGGCATAGGACAGTGGCATGCAGGTGTCCATGTCTGTGCCATGAATTTGTTTGTATACCTTCCCTTCAAAGCTGAAGTAGTTAGGGGTTAGGGTGTATTTGGTTCGGCGTACGAGGAATGAAGTGGTGGGTTTGGAATTTGCAGGGTATTGAAAGAGGTAATGTTCAATCACAGCCAGGCAGTGGGCATGAAGGATGTTGGTGTATAAGAAGGTTGCATCAACAGTGACAGGGACATGGGAGGTAAATGTGTGGGAATGGAGGACAGCTGGTGCAGGAAGTGTTTGGTATCTTTAATGTGGGAGGCTAGGTTTTGGACAGTTGGTTACAGATGTTGGTCAACAAGGGCCAAGATTATTTCAGTGGGGGCACTGTAACCAGTCACAATGGGGCACCTTCGACTGTTGGGTCTGTGGATTTTATGGAACATTTAGTAGGTGGGTGTGCAGGCTGTTGTTGGGATGAGTAGTGAGATGGATTCAAGGGAGAAGTTCTGGGAAAGGCCTAAGGATTTCAGCAGGGATTGGAAGTTATGTTGGACTTCTGGGATGGGATCACTTTAGCAGAGCTTGTAGGTGGAGCTGTTAGATAACTGGCAGAGGCCTTCTGCCAGGTATTTACTCTGGTTCATCACAACAGTGGTGGAACCTTTGTCTGCCAGGAGGATGATCAGGTCAGATTCCATTTTTAGGTCATGTAGGGCAGTCCTTTCTTCAGCTGAGAGGATGTAGTTCTTAGGGAGGGACTTGGGGAAGGATGGTAAGGCCAGATTGGAAGTTAGGAATTCCTAGAAGGTGACAAGGGGATGGTTAGGCAGAAATGTGGGAGGGTTATGGTTGGATGATGGTACGAATTAGGACAGGCAGGATTCAATGTTGGGATTGGATTGGCTTCAGTTGGCTGGGTTGGTGACACAGAAGTGTTTCCACTGTATGGAGTGGGAGAAGGAGAGTAGATCTTTCACAAGTCCAACATGGTTAAACCTGGGAGAAGTGCTGAATGTTAGTCCTTTGGGTAGGACTGAAACTTCTGAGAATTTTGGTGGAGAGGTTAACAGCAGTGTTCTTGAATTGTTTTGCCTATGAATTTTATGGTGTGTTGGTAGGGGTTTTTGGAGGATGTGGTAGGTTGAAAAGGTCAGCTAGGCAGGGTGTGGGTGCTATGATGGGTTGAAGAGGAGGAACACTGTGGGTAGGACAGGAGTTGGATAATGGTGCCCCAAGGCAGGAGTACGATGTCAGCAGGCTGCGTAACTTATGGAGGTGGTGTTTGGAACGTTCTTCTAGGTGTTGGAGCATCAGGACTTCAATTTGGGTGATCAGGTGTAGCTAGTGGGGATTGGATAGTAACAGAATTTTGCAGAGAGAGTGGAGGTGATTCAGGGATGCCTGTGCCATGGAGATGCTTTTTGTAGAACCAGGTTTGTGAGGGAAAGGAACTGACAGAATAAGAAAGGTGAATGTCACTGAGGAAGGAGAGGTGGGATCAGGAAATAGGGATTTTTATGGTCAGGCCATTGGGGGAGGGGGGGGATTCCAAAGCTTAGCATTTAAGGAAGAGGATATGGGACATGGTGACATGGTTTTGGCTGGGAGTAGGGGAACTTTTCTGAATTGATGCACATAAATAGAGTAGGGGTCCATCGCAGAGGAAGAGGGGGTGGGGCCGAGGTTAATGACACTGGGGAAAGAAGTTGGCATTGGAAGTGGAGAGTAAAGGTGTCAAGTGGTTGAAGGGGGAGTTAAATAATATTAAGAGGTGTAACGAGTCAAAGGAATCGTGTTGGCAGCAGGGGGTAGTATTGTGACTGACGTATATTTGTGTGTAATATATCATCACATGTGCAGAATAAAATTGTTTCCACATGGTTTATTGTCATGTGTGAGAGATAAAAAGAAAGCAAGCACAGGCAGATCAGGAGCAATATGTGTGAGAGAGAAGGATTTTGCGTTGCTACTGTACAAAATCTTTGACACTTATTAGCTGTAGAATTTTAGAGCATATTCTGAGCTCAAGCACAGTGAAATATCCAGAACAGTACAACCTCTTCTGTGCCAACCAGCATGGATTTCGAAAACATTGACCATGTGAAACATAACTCACGCTTTTCTCACGACATACTGGTACTGAAAGCTTTGGACGAAGGCAGTCAGACAGATGCAATATTTCTTGATTTCCAAAAAGCATTTGACTCAGTACCACACCCACATTTATTGCCAAAAGTGCCATCATATGGGATATCATGTGAAATATGTGATTGGATTGAGGACTTTTTGGTAAGGAGGACACAGCAGTCATGTTGTATATTAATATCCTTGCAGACAATATTAATAGTAACCTTACACTTTTTGCAGACGATGAGGTTCTCTACAATGAAGTACAGTCCGAAAGAAGCTACATGAATATTCAATCAGATCTTGATAAGCTTTCAAAGTGGTGCAAAGATTGGCAACTTGTTTTAAATGTTCAGAAAAGTAAAACTGTGCACTTTACATAATGGAACAACATAGTATCCTATACCTATAACAACAATTAGTCACAGTTGAAAACTGTCAACTCATACAAATAGTAGGTGTGAATCTTTGTAGGGATATGAAATGGAATGATCACACAGTCTCAGTTGTGGGTAAAGCAGGTTGTAGACTTTGGTTTATTGGTAGAATACTGGGGAAGTGCAATCAGTCTACAAAGGAGATTGCTTAAAAATCACTCATGCAAGCCATTTTAAAATATTGCTGAAGTGTGTGGGAACTGTACCAAATAGTACTGACAAGGCAGAAAGTATACAGAGAGGGGTGCACAAATGGTTACAGTTTTGTTTGACCTGTGGGAGAGTGATACAGCGATACTGGCAGACTCTTGAAGATAGACATAAACTGTCCCAAGAAAGTCTACAAACGAAGTTTCAAGAGCCGACTATAAATGATGGCTCTAGGAATATACTACCCCCCCCCCCCCCCCCCCCCGCCTCCCCTACGTATCACTCACATAGGGATCATAAGGATAAGATTAGAATAATTATAGCACACACAGAGGCATTCAAACAATCATTCTTCCCACGTTCCATACATGAATGGAACAGAAAGAAACCTTAATAACTGGTACAATAGGTCATACCGCCCCCATGCACTTTTCAGTGGCTTGCAGAGTATGGATTTAGATGTAGATATAGAAGATGTCATTCTCCATGAAGTTCTTAGTTTTTTTATGAGTGTGTTTTTATAAATATCTATTACGTTGTTTCAAAAGCTTATGTAGATATTTTATGCATCCCCGGAAACATTTGCAATCCCTCCAATATTTTTTAGGCCTTACTGCAGAAACTAGCAGCTGGACCACAGCATTGGAAAGCATCCAGCAGGTGCTAACATGCTGGTATGCCAGTTGCAGCATGAAGGGTGTTTAGACCGCATGTGACAGGTTAGACCAAGCACCACAATAATGCAACAACATTGTAAAATGTAGCTCTTACAGGGTGAACTAAGACATATCTGCACTACCAGCCCACAGATTTGTTATTCACTACATGACAGGAAACAGCATGTTGACAACCTTTCAGAACCATGTGGACTAAGTCATGGTGTTCCACAGGGCTCCATTTTAGGCTCCTTTCTTTTTTTGGTCTACATTAATGACTTCCCATCACACGTTAGGGATTCTGAACCAGTACTGTTTGTAGATGACACCAGTCTATTGATTGAACGGAATAATGAAGAAAATCTTACTGCATCTGCAAAAGATATTACAAAAGGAGTGTCTGAATGGTTTACCAGAAACAGGCTAATAGTTAATCCCCAAAAAACGGTACTCCTGAATTTCCACACTGATCAAAATAAAAATCTGGCACAACCTGTAATATGTATAGATAACCAGAACATTAGTGCTGTCAATGAAACTAAATTTCTTGGGATTCATATCCAGGAAAATCTTAAATGGAACACTCATATCACAGCCCTAAATTCAACACTAGCAAAAATGAGCTATGTAGTAAGAATTCTCTGCAACAGTACTAGTGCAGAAACAGTTAGGGCTGTATACTTTGCTCGTGTACATTCAATAAAGAAGTACGGTATCATTTTCTGGGGAAATGTACATCAGGCCATAACAGTTTTCAGGAAACAAAAGGCAATTATAAGAATAATGAAACAAGTGAGCAGCAGAAAATCATGCAAACTTTTCTTTAAAGATCTAAAGATCCTACCCCTTCCCTGCATTTATATACTGGAAGTAGGTGCGCATGTCAAAAAAAGCATACTGAGAAAAGAAAACCATTTTCCTCAAAACAAAAGTGTCCATGATTACAGTACCAGGTCAGTCAGTGACATACATGTAAATCATTGTAACACCACATTATACCAAAAAGGTGTATATCATGCAGGAACAAAACTTTACAACAGATTACCAAAACATATAAAATCTCTTACTGAACTACAAAGCTTTAAAAAGTCTGTGACATCCTACCTTCTGAAAAACTGCTACTATCCGATCTCACAGTATCTTATGCAAGAAAAAATGTAATTTGTATCTTTAATTGTAGAAATAAATTATAAATATAATGTATTTCAAAAATTTGTAATTATTAACTGTATAGATCCAATTTGTCATAAAAATTTGACATTTGAAAAACCAATAGCTAAAAAGGTTTTCTGTCCACTATCCTGTTTACAATATATGTACTGAAAAAGAGATTTATATGGACAAATAAATGAATAAAAAAGTGAGCTATGAATTAGTATAAATAACCATTAATTTTAGCAGAGAGAGCAGCAATCCGTCAGTGCCTATGGAGACAGGACGGCCACATCGGATTACCAGGCCATATGGGACAGCACACAGCCACTACAAGTTCAGGCTCCCACCACTGTACCTTCTGCTAGTGCCAAGTCCTTTGTGGACTCCACTGATAGGCTGCCTCCTGGCCCGCTTCAGCAGCAGCCAGATCCCTGCCCTGTGCCCTGGATGGCAGCAGAATGAGACCTAGGTGGTACAGCCTCCATACTGGTGCAAGTACCTAGCCGCCATCCCAGTGACTTGCTGGGGTTAGTCCCACCATCCCCTACACGCAATGTAGCAGTCTACAATGCCACATACCTGTGAGGCCAAAGACCATATGCTGGAAATGATGCAAATAACAGCTGCACGAGATACTCCCCGGGAGAAAGCAGAAGTACTTGAAGGCAAGAAGGAAAATTTCTTTTGCTTTGGGAGAGAAAGTGCACTCCCGCCATGTGCTCAACAGGATCTCAAACAGCTTTTACTCAATTCTTCAACAGACGTAGAGATGCTCCAAGTGTTTCCCACAATCAAGACTCTCTAATACTGGAATAGCAACTAGTACATCTGTAGAAAGAGTTTTCAATGCAGGGATTATTGTGTTACGACAACGAGGGGCATATTGGGTTGGTGAAACATTTGAAAAAATCTTTTGTTGAAATGAACAAACGGTTCAACTGTGATGGAAGTAGTTGTAGACACTATATTCAATTATTGACTAATATTAATACTTGTTTCCTTTCTTACTGTATAGGGTTAATTATTTATTTACAGATGAGCTACAATTATAATTTTAAAAGTATTGTTAACTGCAAAAATAAGTGTGCTGACAGCTGTAACTGAAAAAGTTACATTTGATGTACAATAACTGTAACTTACTTTTCCTGGAAAGTAACTTTCCAACTAAGATTACTACTACTACTACTACTACTACTAATGCTACTGTAAATATGTTACGGTAACGAAACGCATTTCTGCTATAAACTGTCCAAAATTCCTTTAGGATTGACACCATCAGCAGTACGTGGAGGCGCGGAAGAGTACCGCACGGAACACAAGCGTTATCTTACGTTTCAGTCAACTCGCTCAAACAGTCAAACTATTCACTTTATAAATATGGAACTTGCATCATTGTGTTCTGAAAGAATTACACTACGTTTAGGTTTTAGTTTTATCTGCTGCAACAAATTATTAAGATGATAGTAAGACAGTTATCGAAAGTCCATTTTCTCACGTCATTATTGGATCTGTCGACACGCGGGAAACGTTTTTGTTGTTGAAGTTAGGTGAATAAATTATGCGAATGAAATCATAAGAATGCATCATATTTTCATATGTTCGAAACCAGAACTCTGTCTGAGATCTCTAATGCGAGATAATTTGAGTTAAATGTAACGCACAATGGTCCGCTCGGTCGTCAGCTACCAATCGGGCGCCGAAACAGTTTCGGCACGTGAAATAGGTCGTTGTAGGTTTGTAATGAAACTGAAATTTTTGCGATCCACCAACGTGATTCTAACGCAACCAAAAATAAAATTAAGCGTTTTTATCACGGCGGGAAAACGTATCTTAAATGGGCCAAACTTCATTGTTTTTATATTGTAAACAGCAGTATTTATTTTGTGTGGTGCGTATTGCATGCTTGAAGTGAAATTCCTTTGAAATTAGTTGCTATTAAGACCTTATCACTGAAGTTTCAAAACTTACGACGATATAATTTTGTTTCGTTTGCAGATGTAAACTGCGCACTCCAGAAAAGTAGCTGGATCCGCCTGTGCATCATTTCTACGCGGGTAATAGAAAAACTCCACTGATGTGCTCTCGTCGCAATGATGATTTCCTGTAGTGCCACTGGCACTGCAGTCATTTAATGAAATCATCATCTCCTCCAAATAATTTTCCAAAAGCATTTCATTGTTCAAATGTGTGTGAAATCTTACGGGACTTAACGGCTAAGGTCATCAGTCCCTAAGCTTACACACTACTTAACCTAAATTATCCTAAGGGCAAACACACACACCCATGCCCGAGGGAGGCCTCGAACCTCCGCCGGGACCTGCTGCACAGTCCGTGACTGCAGCGCCTAGACCGCTTGGCTAATCCCGCGCGCCTAGAGCTTCATTCTGCCATGCTCTTTCCATGATGTTCTGCTATGTTCGACGGCTATCTTCAGTTTTCAGCGGTGACGTTCCTGACAGCTTCTCTTGTGAGTGCTTTAACTGTAGAGAGGCTAAATTTATTATTATTCCTGGCAACGTAATCTTTAATTTGAACCCGTATCAACTGTATTGGGTTGAAATGGCAGTGGTGAGGTGGTAGCCTAACGACTGCATGTCCATGTTTTTTTTGCCAGTTCGTCGATTTCGTATAGGGGGAACTGCCGTTCTCCCATAAGCTCCTCCTTTTCAATGTCATCACTTATATCGGCGTTCTGACACTGAAGCCAAACAATCATTTTCTCCTTTCGATTTGCCATGGTAGATGCCTCGTCAATAACAACTGAATTGTAAGGAGCATTATATAGTAAAATTTTTGACTTTTTTTCCAAGATTTGGTATTAGTGAATCTTCGAACCACTTTGTAAATATAACGTGGTTCATTTCTTCGTGATAATCTCCTATTTTCTTTGATTTGAAAAGCAGGAGACTGCGGGATTACTCTGCAAGGTGCCTGCATGAAGAAGAATAAGTCTACAACTCTTGCCAAAAGGCATTGCCATTGTTCCTTTAGTTGTGTCGTTTGTCCAACGTCTTGACAACGTGATCACATTTCGTCAAGCCGCACCACTTCGTCGATATTTATACTAGGGATGTCTCTTAAAAATCGTCATCGCCATGCAGCTATATCTTCCCTCTCCATCAACAGTTTACGGCCACAGAAATGTCCATAATGAAAGCCAAGGCTGTGTAAAACTGTGCACAGGGATGAGCAACTGCCTTGAAAAAGTCTGCAAAGAAATCGATATTGGCAATCCACTTATCCATATGACGTTTAGTCCCAGAGATGTTACGTTTCGATGGTTCTTCAGCTTCCTCTTCTTCGTAGAACATTTCCTTTCCATTGTTCACAACATTTTTTTTTGTTTTGTTTATGTTCAGAGCTGCAGCATTTCTGATCGACAGAACACTTTGGTAACGGAGAGGAGCAGGTCACCATTAAGTTTTTCACTCTCGAATTAGGCATGTTACACGCAAAACGTTTCTCTTGACTGCATTCGTTTGGCAGTCTCCTGGCCAAGAGAACGACGTCGAACTTTTCCACCTATAACTTTGGACGAACTTCCCGCATTGAGTGCCACACAACGAATAACTGTAACAACTCCTACATCCGTAAAAACCGAACACATAGAAAGTCACAGGACGCAACAATCACACAGAACAGCAAGCTGGCTTCAAATGTAGCCCACTGCAAGCAGAAAGTGTTGTCTGGGGTAAAGGGTTTGGTAACCTCGGGGATTTGCTGCAGCAGCAGGTAGCGTGGTATTGGCGGAAAGTGGCCCGGGCCTGATGCGTGGGTTCCTGCCTCCTTAACCGCTTCCGTCCACGCTATCAATCACAGTTGTCAATCCTAAAATAATTTTGGATAAGCTATAAAAATCATTGTTTAGTTTCATTGATTATTGGTACGATTAACTGTAATGGTGTAGAACGAGCGATTTTACATTCACATTCTGAATAATGAATGTACCATCATAAAGATTATATAATAGTTTGTCTACAATTTTTAACTAAATTTCAAGTTTAGTTTTAGCTACACCTATTATTATTCCGCACAGCAAGTCTTTTTCCCACACTTTCTTCGTATGTCTTCCTTTTCGATTGTCGTAAGTTAGATGATGTACACTATCGAATGTGTTGAATAGTGTTGACCGCATAGAACCTCGTTGACAGCAAAGAACCAAAGATGTAGCTTAAGTTTGGCATTTTAGGCATGTTTTGTGTGTGCTACTGAGAGCATGTTTAATAGTTGTATGGTTGGGATTTAATATGTTGTGATATATTGTTGAAGGAGAATGGCTAGTAATTGGTCATCCCCAATTAGAGGACTAGTGGTCGTTGGTTCAAGTGTTGCTGTTTGCGGTTGTGCTTATTTAATCTACAGATACTGGAAGCAGAGGGACGCGAGAAGTATCGACGAAGGATTTGAAGACGTTTCTCGTGTATGTAACGTAATTTAACGCTCTAGTAGTTTAGGTGACTGATATTTTCGCTCGTAAACTTATTACACTGGCAGCGCGTCGTAAGAAGATTGGCATTCTATAAAATGCTAATGTGTTTGGGGCATACAGTGTTGCCCTTTGGTTCCCATTTTTTTTTATTTTTATTTTTTTTTTTAGATGTTTATAATATATTATTCAGCACTATTAAATAACGTTACCCAAAAGGAATAAAACATTAAGTGCAACAAAGGTATCTTGGCAAGGCGACGACGACAGCGGTAATTTTCACGTGATTATAAAATACTTGTTCCTATGATAACTTAATCAGTTGCCCATATGGACGTTTCATACCTCCATACACTGACCTAACATGGTTGCTTCATGTTTCCAATAGAATTGTTTGTATACATTGCGAAAATGACAAGAAATCTAAACATTCGACGATGGAGCTTCAATAAACTGTAGACACCCATAATAAGTTTTTCGTTTTTAGGGTAAATGCAGGCTGCTGCTGGACTGTTTTCACTTTTTAAACATATGCCGCATTAAATGGGCTGACTCCTGAATAAAAATTTATCCTATTTAATGACATAATATTTCAAAACGTATCGTTAGAAACACAAATTATAGACTGATCGACCACCATGCCAATTTATATCGTGTCTTGCCACTGCATAATTGACATAATTTTAGATGATATAAGTCAGCTGTTCTGTTGGGTGATATTCAATACAGGCTATACTAGCGCTTCCCCATCATCCAGTTCTCAGTGACATGACATTGTCAAGTACAATAATTGTTGGTATGACAGTTTCTGGTTGCATCGAGCCTATTATCAGATTATATACAGAGGGTCATATTTATGAAAGAATTCGAAGATTGTAGGCTACTCTTAAAAGGATGACTGATTGAAGTTATTGGGTCACAGTTGTTTAATTTTTTTATTTTGTAGAACCAGTATAACAACAAGACCTTTCTCATATGTCAGTACATAAAAATTATAAAGAATGCATTGCAGTAATATGGTAACGGTAACACTGATGTGCCAGTATAAGATGCTTATTTCAAAAAATTAGTTTATGGTAAATGGGAAAGTTGATAATTTATCTGGAATTGTTGGGGCATTTCGCAGTATTTTATTCAGTAAACATTTGACATTTCGAAGTTACCATAGTTCCAGTGTTTAATAGTTGTCATTTACTTTATAATTTATGAGTAAATATAACACTAATGTGTTGAGGATAGCCACTAATGACATGTAAAAATTATATTTTTGTATGTAAAAAATAGTTTATTAGTATTTGGTATACTGTGTGCTGGACTGAGACTTGAACTTAGTACCTTTGCCTTTCGCGGGCAAGTGCTCTACCGCGGAGGAGCTTCCGTCAAGCTTGGAAGGTAGGAGATGAGGTACTGGCAGAATTGAAGCTGTGAGGACGGGTTGTGGGTTGTGCTGGGGTGGCTCAGTTGGTAGATCACTTGCCCACGAAAGGCAAAGGTCCCGAGTTCGAGTCTCGGTCCGGCACACAGTTTTAATCTGCCAGGAAGTTTCGTATCAGCGTACACTCTGCTTTAGAGTGAGAATCTCATTCTGGAAAATCCATATTCAAAATGTGAGATGATGAAGTAAGAAATAGTAACCAAATGTTTCTGTTGGCTACTTGCAGCAATTATGGAAGTGTCATAATGTGTCTAGAAATCTGGGAGTGGTTCATTCATGAATTCTCCAATTGCACTGTGGTATTAGGAGGGTATTTCAATTTATGAATAATAAATTGGGAGATGTATGCGTTTGGTATAAACTGCATCTTCTAGCAATAAATGCACCTGAACAGTTCAAATCGTTGAACATAGACTTGTAACCATAAAGCATCAATGGCTGCTAGTGTTGGAAAAGCCAATTGTTTCTACTGAGCAAATATGACAAGACATAGGCTTCCATCAGTCTGCCCAGTGGCAAACACAAAAGTTCTGAAGAGCAAGTAGATATAGGATGCCACAGTTTCAAGACTTTGTTATTTAGGTATGAGACATATGCCTCAAGGGATAGCAAATTATGGGAGGGACACACCATGGTTCAATAATAGTGGTAAACAATTATAAAGACAGCTATATAAATAGCATCCAGGGAATTTGAAGCAAAATTTTATGTGCCAAAATGTAAAGAGTCCATAGAAGTTGCACTTCTTTTTAAAATAGACCATTGTATCAAGTCACATGTTATTGATAAGTGGTCAGTGTTGAAAAGTAACTAAAGTACGTCAGAAGAGGAGGGTCAGCATCACAGTCAGGTCTACCATTATATTCACCAATATCATTGTGCGAAGCTCTGTTTGAAAATAAATTAAATTATAAAATCCCGACATTGATTAAAATAAGTTATGGTACCACTAAGGCTATATATATTTGATGGCTGTAGACCTAGACATAAGGAAAACAATTGATGGCTTTATTCAATATTACACCTTCTAGGCAGTTGATGTCATTTACCTTTTGGATAGAAATTAGTTTTTTTTTATATACCATAACCACATAAATAATTAGAAAAATTTACAAAGCTTTGGATGAAAAGAGTTGACATTTGCGATCGAAGCTTTCACTCGTGAATATTTTGTAAAGCTTGAATACTGTACTTTTTCATCTAGTTAATGAAGTCCTTTTGAATATGTTTCCTAATTTGTGGCGCAATCTTGAATATTCTTGGTCACTCAAAAGCCATTTTCGGCCATGTGCATCATTGATAATTCATGATGTTCAGGTTGTCTTCTGGAGTCAAAATAAGATGATGCAATTTTTAGAGCATATTCAGTTTATTGGCAGAGCTCCACAATTACCTCCAGAACGTGACCAGCTTTACGCTTGTCTTCATTACCGCCCGGTAGCTGAGTGGTCAGCGTGACAGACTGTCAATCCAAAGGGCCCGGGTTCGATTCCCGGCTGGGTCGGAAATTTTCTCCGCTCAGGGACTGGGTGTTGTGTTGTCCTAATCATCATCATTTCATCCCCATCGACGCGCAGGTCGCCGAAGTGGCGTCAAATCGAAAGACCTGCACCAGGCGAACGGTCTACCCGACGGGAGGCCCTAGCCACACGACATTTCCATTTACCACAAAATTTTATCATCTCTGTGCATTAAACATAAAGCACAAGACAAAATAATGAATGTAATTTATAGCAACAGTGCAGTGGGCTTTAGAAACATACATATTAAAATCGGTTGAGGGTATCTTGCCACTTCCTACTCCATTCCTTAACACCATCAGTGTCATACTGACACAGGGAGTTAAATGTGGTACAAAGTAAACAATTTTGTCGTGTAGGTTTGCTGATGACTGTAATTCGGTCAGAAGTGGTAGTGAAGTTGGAAGAGCATTTGAAGAGAATGGATAATGTCGTGAGATTGTAAGACGAATACCAATAAAAGTGAAAGAAAGGTAATGGAATGTAATTAAATTAAAACAGATGATACTGATAGTATTAAGTTAGGAAATAAGACACTACAAGTAGTAAATGAGTTTTGCTACTTGCACAACAAAAGAACTGATGAATAGAGAAAGATGTAAAATACGGACTGGCAATATAAGAAAAGCATATCTGAGGAACTTGTTAACATGTAATCTCAATTTGCATGTTAGTAAATGAAGGCAGGTTTCCGCATTAGCAAAAGAGTTGTGTACATATCTGGCACAATTTGACAAAAAGGCTAATAAATGTAATAGAGCTGATGTCTAGAATTTAAAATGTGGGTCTTCACATGACTATTATTTTGAGCAGAAATAATGTGATTTCAGCGTGTTTCAGGGAGCACACTTATTATAGTACGTAAGTTCTCGGAATAGAAAAAAAGTTCATCATCACAGAAACAGTTTTTTTTTTTTTAATGTAGTCTCCTTGTGTATTAGTGCGCATGGTCCAACAATGTTCCAATGCATTGATCATTGATCCCATCTCAAAAGTGAGTTTCCTCCAGGCCCACAAAATAGTTGTCAACTCTGGCTATCGTTTCTCCATTTGAAGTGAATCTTCGTTCACCAAGAAAAATGTTCTGTTTTGGGAAGAGATGGAAATTTGACAGACATATCAGGTGAATAAGGGTGTGGCAGCAATTCATACCTTAGTTTATGTGATTTTGCCATGGCGATGGCACATGTGTGCGAGCGCACATTGTCTTGATGGAAGCTGGCTTTCTTCCTTGCTAAACCTTGCCTTTTTACGCATATCTTTTGGTGCAGTTTGTCCAGGAGATTAGTGTAGTATTCTCCAGTGATTGCCTAGTGGGGAGATAATCTACAAACAGAATCCCCTTCGCATTCCGGAACACTGATGCCATGATCTTTCCCTCCGAAGGAATTATCTTTGCTCTCTTTGGTGGCAGAGAATCAGTATGTTTCCACTGCTTTGACTGTTGTTTTGTCTCTGGGATATAATTGTGCACCCAATTTTCATCTGTGGTCACAAACAGTGCAAAAAATCTTGTTTGTTTCTTCTAAAATGGACCAAATATTGTTCTGATATATCCATTCTCATGCATTTTTGATCCAGCGTCAAGAGTTGCGGCACCCAACTTGCAGATAATTTTTTCATTTCTAGTTCTTCACTTAAAATGTGATATACCCTTTCAGATGACATGTGACAAGCATGAGCAATTTCACGCACTTTCAATCGGTGACCCTCCATGACCATTTTGTGCACTTTTGCAATGATTTCTGGAGTAGTGACACATCTTGGGCGACCACTGCTCAGATTGTCATCTAAGCTCTCTCGACCAAATTTAAATTCATTTGTCCACTTGGCAACAGTTTAATATGAAGGAGCAGAGTCCCCCAGTGTATTCTGGAAATCGGCATGAATGTCCTGTGCTTTCATACCTTTGTTTACAAAGTACTTAATCACTGCTCGAATGTTGATTTCTCTCCATCTTCGTAAATCACTACGTGGGAACAACAATAGAGCCATGTCACTGCCACAGCTCTCTTCCAAGAGAACTGACGTGGTACGTGTTTACAGGAAACAGTCCAATGAGTTATCACGTGAAAAACTCGTTGCACCAGTGCTGATATCTCATGGTGACTCCGAGAACTTTCCAAACCATCCTCATAGTTAGTGTTTTAGGATGCCATCTGAGACAGTAACTACATATTGGTAAGTTGATGAAATACATTAATGTCCTTTTTTCCCAAAATTGATTCACTACTAGGTCATTTGTTATTAAATCTACCCTTCCAAGTTTTACTGTTCTTCTGTTGTGCCAAGTTTCACAAGCTTTCGTGTACTTCTTGTGTGAACTGTTTGTCATCAATGTTAACTACCATATAGGGTTACAATTCAAAGTACACCCTTACACTTAAATTTATGTTAAATGTTAAGAAATTCCTCTTTTTCAGCAATGCTTTATCTTCCAATTGCCAATCTGTATTTTAATGTTCTCTACTTCTATTTTCATCCGTTTTCAAATAGCAAACCTCACTACTACTCTTTTTGTCTTATTTCCTCACCTAATTCTGTCAGCATCACCTTATTTAATTTGACTACTTTCCATTACCTTTCTTTCACTTTTGTTGATATTCATAGATTATAATCTCTTCGCAAGATGCTACCCTTTCCATTCAAATGTTCTTCCAAGTTCTTTGCCAACCGTGACAGAACTACAATGTCATCAGAAAACCTCATAAGTTTTATTTCTTTTACCCGAGTCGTCTCTTTCTAAATTACTCCTTGGTTTCTTTCACAGCTTGCTCAGTGTATAGATTAAAGGACTTCAGGGATAGGATACAACTGTGTCTCACTCCCATCTCAGTTTCCCTGTCATGTCCTTTGACTATTATAACTGCAGTCTGGTTTCTTTTACAAGTTGTAGATAGTATTTTGCTCACTTTATTTTGCACATGCTATTTATTTTGCAGTTCTTCAAACTGTCTCCTGGAATAAGTCGTAGGGTCAGTATTGCCTTGTGTGCTCCAACATTACTCCAGAACCAAAACTGACTTTCCCCTAGGTTGGCTTATATGAGTTCATAATTTAGATAACATGGGTGGAGAAATTACAGCAGTCTATAGCACATTATCACATGGTGAAACAGTTAAGATTGCAAATAATCATTTATTAAAAATGATGACTGGTTTCAGGCTTTATGCTGGCCATTTTCAGATTTACAGCACCATATGTCTGAAGCCAGAAGTGCACAGAACAGTTGGGTGATGCCACAGTCATTTGTTGCTTTACCAGCAGTACAAATGATGTTTGGTTTTGGCCTGCATTGTGGCCATCTTCAGATGTACAGCACAATAAGGCCAAAGCAGGGGGTTCACAGAACAGTTGCATGATACAGTGGTTGTTTACTGCTTTACTAGCAGTGGGATCTGAACAGTTCTCAAGGAATATCAGCCACTCTAGAGAGCTTGTTTCCATTTACTTCTTTCTGTGCACTGTCAATTTCTTTTCAAGTATTATATAACCCATCTCATCTTCACCTAGTATGTCTTCTCTTTCCATAATGTTGTGTTAACGTTTGTCTCCCTTATACTGGCCCTGTATCTATCCCTTCCACCTTTCCCTTCTTTGCTAAGTACTAGCTTGCCATGAGTTAGTGATATTCCTAAGGCTGCTTCCTTTTTCTTAAAATGTCTCTTCAATTTTACTATAGATGGCATCTATCTTTCCCGTAGTCATGCATGTTTCTACAGCCTTGCATTTGTCCTCTAACCTTTCATACTTGGCCATTTTGTATTTCCTATGAAACTCGTTTTAATAGACACCTGTGTTCCCTTTCATTTGCTGCAGTTTTGTATTTCTTCCTTTCATCAATTTAATTCATTACCTCATGTGTTTTACCTCATGTGTTGTCCAAGGACTTCTACTAAGCCTTGTCTTTTTAACAGTGTGGTTGTCTACTACCTTCACTTTCTCAAATCTACCCACTCATCTTCAATCATATTTCTTTCCCCTGTTTCAGTCAGTTGTTGACTAATGCTCCCTGTGGAATGCTCAACAGCCATTGGTTCGTAGCTCCCATCTCCATAATTTCCTACCTTTCGCCATTTCCTTCAGCCAGTAACCAATAAATTATGGTTAGTCCACATGTACCTCTGGAAATGTTTTATAGTTCAAAATCGTACCATTACACTTTCAGTCTGAAACTTTCCAGTGTCCCCAGGTCTGTCCATGTTTACAACCTTCTTGCTTGATTCTTAAACGAAGTGTTATTGATGATTAAATTACATTCTGTGCAAAATTCTGTCAGATGACTCCCTCTTTCCTTCCTTACTCCCTCTTTCCTTCCTTACTCCCTCTTTCCTTCCTTACTCCCTCTTTCCTTCCTTACTCCCTCTTTCCTTCCTTACTCCCTCTTTCCTTCCTTACTCCCTCTTTCCTTCCTTACTCTCCCACCCTCTCTCCTCGATTCTGTGTTCTGCTATTTTTCATTCTCTTACTTTTCTTTCTACTCAGTTCCAGTCACATGTAGTTAAATTTTTGTCTCCATGAACTATCTGAATAATTTCCTTTCATACCTTCTTCCAGTCTCATCTGTGGTGCTAGTTGTCATATAAGCCTGCACTAGTGTGGTGGATGTTGTCTTGTCCTTGATAATACATTAACCATGCTGTTCATCGTAGCTTACTACATTCCTGTTTTCATGTTCTTTATTAGGCCTACTCCTGCATTACCCCTGTTTGATTTTATGTTGACAACCTGTACTGACCTGACCAGAAGCCCTGTTTGTCCTGGCACCACACTTTACTAATTCCTACTATATCTAATTTGACCCTGTCTGTTTCCCCTTTTTAAATTCTTGAACCTTCCAAATTGTTTAAAGGATCTAACATTCCATACTCCGATCCATAGAATGCATGTCTTGTTTTTCCTGATGACATCGTCCCTCTAAGTAGCATTGGCCAGAGATCTGAATGGAGGACTATTTTACTTTTGGAATATTTTACCCTAGACTAGAGGATCCCATCGTCGTTAAGCTGTACAAAGAACAGCATGTCCTCAGCGAAAAACGGAAACTGATGTATTTGTCCTTGCTTTCAGCCATTTGCAGTATCAGCACAGTAAGGCAGTGTTACTTAGTGTTACAAGGGCAGATCAGTCAGTCATCCGGACTGTTGCTCCGGCAACTACAGAATGAAAAGGCTGCTGCCACCCTTCTCCAGGAACCGTGGATTGGTCTCACCTCCCTGCAGATACCCCTCCATTGAAGTTGCACCATGGGTACAGATATCAGTATTGTTGAGGCACAGTAGCCACTCCACCTTGGTGCAAGGTCCACGATATGTGAGGGGCATAATATTATAAGTTAACAATAAGACAAGATTTGACATGTGTAATAAGAAAAATTAGTAATTATATTAGAGAAGAGTAATTTGGATTTAGAGAAAGCAGAGGGTTGACAAGTAATGTTGGCATTGCCCATGCTATGGATGTGAATAGAATAACTTATTTTACTTAGAACAACTTACCTTAGAAGAAGCTTATGAGAATGTGAACTGAGAGCTAATCTTCAGAACTAAGAAGAAATAGGACTGGACTGAAAGGCTAGAAGAGTTATTAATCAACTGCTTCAGAACCGAAGCACTAAGGTAGACATCAGTAAGGTACAAGAAGAGCTCAGGATTAGAAAGAGTTAGACAGGAATTTCCTCTGCCCCTTGTATAATTAATGTATTTATTGAGATAGCTGTTCAGATCTCGAAGGAGAATAAAAGCTCATGATTACAAGGTAGGTTGTATCAGATTTGCTGGTGACACCACAATATTTGTAGACTCTGAAAAAGAAAGGAATAGGTTTTGCCAATCCTATTGTACACTCTTAAGATAAGAAAATTAAAATTGAACAGTTGGTCCGACTACCCAGTTATCAGCTGCGATGTGGATCAGTAGGCAGTTGACCATTGATAGGTGTGGCAGTTTGAGCAGTTTTGCATGAAATAATTTTTCTTTTCAGTCTTCTGACTGTTGTCACTTAATCTTTCCTGTGGCCTATACTGTTCCATTATCATCACTGACTGCGTCAGGTGCTCTCTCCGAGGTATATGCCTGCTGGCTGTCAAATTATTTACTGTCGGCTGGTGTTCAAATTGCCATTCATTCTCGAAATGACTGTCTTCGGGTACTTGATATGCTACCTGAAGTACCACTGATGGTGTGCCCTGCTTTGGTTGTGCTGGGTTACTTGCTCTATAACCATTTTCAAAGTTATTTCCCTTAGAATTCGGCTGTTTCCTCCATTGTGTATTTAGGAGATAGAATGCTGGATTCCAGGGGAGCTAAGTCGAAATGCTGTGTCATGGTTGATAAGATTCTGTGCGATCTTTATTCTGATGGATTCTTTAATAATGTTGTCCCAGTATCTGTGTGTCTGTGTCAGAATCTTGACATCCTCATAATTCGTCAGATGATGGAGTTCCAAACAATGTTCCACTATAGCTGACTTGGAAGCTTGTTTGAGTCTGGTGTGCTGTTGGTGCTCCTTACACCTGATGTCTACGGTTTTGGTGGTCTGGCCGATACATGACATTGTATGTGGTAAATGCCTAATTTCTGTAGGCCCAGATCATCCTTTACATTTCCTAACAGAGCCTTAATCTCTATTGGTGGGCAGAAAATGCTCTAAACATTATATATGAGAAGACTTCTGTTGATTTTGGCAGATATTCGCCAGGCATATGGTGAAAAACCCTTCTTTGTTCGTCTTGTACATCTACTGACTTCTCTGGTGGAGAAGGAGGGCATAGTGCCATCTGAACATCTCTTGGAAGAATATCCATTTCTATAGAACACAGACTGCAGGTGTTCTATGTCAGTAGCCAAATTGTCTGGATCCAAAAGAGTTCTTGCTTGATGGGCCAGAGTTTTGAGTACACCTTTCTTCTGTGCCAAATGGCAGCAGCTACAGGCTTGCAGGTATAGATTGGTGTGGGTTGGTTTTCAGTAAATACTATGACCAAAAGTGCCATCTGCCTTCCTCCGGACAAGAACATTTAAGAATGGGAGTTGTCCGCTGTTCTCCATTTCCATTCTGAATTTTATGTTAAGGGTGGCATGAGTTCAGCTCTTCCAGAAAAACAAAGAACATTTCCCTGCCTTAGGACCAAATAAGATGTGCCATCTATATATCTCGAGAAACAATTCGGTTGACTGGGGCCGATGCAAGTGCCTCATTTTCAAACCTCTCCATAAAATGGTTCATCACCACTGATGAGAGTGAGCTGCCCCTTGCCACCCCTTCTGTTTGCTCATAGAATTAACCCCCATTCAGGAAGTATGTTGAAGTTAAAATGTGCCTGAACAAGTTCAGGAGAGCACCATCAAACTTTTCTCCAATCAACTTTAGTGATTCATTCAGTGGCACTTGATTGAACAAGGAAACCATGTTGAAGTTAACCAAAATGTCAGAATCAGTGATGTGTAACTGTTTCAGATGGTGTAGAAAATTGTCTGAGTTGTGATTGTGGTGCACATTTGCCCACATATGGTAAGGGCATCTTCTTCAGGTGCTGAAGAGTGGGATAGGTGACCACGCCAATGTTGCTATCATATGTAGAGGGACCCCTTCTCTGTGCCCTTGGGCAGTCCATAAAGCCTGGGTGGTACTAGAGCTTTTGGCCTCAGCTGCCTCAAGACTTTTTCAGATATGCAGGTTTCCTTTAAAAGAGCCCTGATCTTCATGTCCACCTTGTCAGTGCAGTCCTTTCTATTGGTCTGTATGCTGGGTCACCCACAAGTTGTCGGACTTTGATGTTTTAGTTAGTCTTCTGTAGAATGGTGGCAGTGTTCCCCTTATCTGCTGGTAGCACCGCAATGGTACCATCCTCTTGGAGTTGTCTTGACAACCAGCTTCTCATCACATGTGATGTTAGATTTAGGCAGCTTGGTCTTGGTGAATTACCTTCACGTTTCCTGTCGGACATTTTCAGCTTCACTTGGAGGTAGTTTGAGAACCACCTGCTCAACCACACTGATAAAGGGCGCGACAGTGACACTCCTTAGGGTCACCGCAAAGTTGAGACTCCTGCTAAGTACCTTCAATATAGTCTCACCAAGTTGCTTCTCACTAAGGTTTTCATCCCACTTAATAGAACATTTTTTTACCATCTGAAGCAGTTACACATCACTGATTCTGCCATCTGTATTCATATGTTTGCTGCTTAAAATATTTTTCTCAGTCATAAAAGCACCTTTTGCCAATGCAATCTTTCTCTTCACTTTCATTAAGCTTCAGCTGTCATATGATATTACTACCAAACAACAAAATTGTTTCATCTGATAAATTTTTATACTGGTTTAATTTCTCCAATATTTTTCTGTACTACAGTAGAACCTTGCTAATTCATTTCTTATGGTACTGAGAGCATGACTGAAATGCAAAAATGGTCACATTATCAGAGGAACACTTTTATTGACCTGTAACGTCACAACACTTTACAGTATAATTTTAATTTTCAGCAGAAAATACTGTCCAAAATATTTTTCCATGTTAAAACATTAACAAACTGTACATACCTTATTACAGTATTGCACTGACACACAAGTAATTTGCACTTTGTGTCTTATCACTGCTTGCATTGGACGATACTACTGCAAAGTCAGCTATGATACTGGCCAGTCGCAATGGTTCCTATATGTTGGAACACTGATGTCTGTTTACATGTAGAAATGACATCAGAACCTGAGGGTAACCAATCATACATATGTTCCATCTTTGTACGAGATTGGACGTATGACAGGATTTTTGACAAACAGAATATTATTAGATTGTCAACCCATGGGATACTAAAATTTTATGTGACAGATAATTGATAAAACGTGTATACATACGCAACAGTACGAACACAGACTCCTTTGTAGACCGCTACATGTGGTGTATGAAACTGTTTACACCATTTATGAAAGTACAGTATTGAAACTCAAATTTAGGGCACCCTTTTATGTTACAGTTACCTTGGTGAATACACTTTCCAAACCTTCTTTCATATTGCTGTTGAACTAAAATGTGATTTACCTGCGCTATACTTTGATTTTCTAATGAGAATTATAAGTCATTGGCTTACCTTCCCAACATTACTTTTAACCTTACCGTATTGTTTGTAATGAGTTGCTACAGATCTCTCTTGATTTTGCTGTAAACTTTCGTATTTAATGACTGTTGTGGCCCACGCTGCTGGCTGTTATTCTCATCATTGTGATTCGTGTATATTTGTCAAAGGAAATAAGGCATGACGGATGTCATTAGTAATGTATCTTATTGAATATTTTAGTGAGATTTGCTCTATCATGCCATGGATTATCATTTCTGAATTGTATGAATGATGCTTATGCTGCTGCTGCTGCTGCTGCTGCTACTGCTGCACGTGTGTTCATGACTAATTTCTAAATTCTAATAGACCATGGAAGTCGTGAAGTTTTATTATCATCTCAGTAAAACAAAGTTACATAATTAATTTGTTACAGATTTAGATGCACATGTCTGTGGTCCTTGTACACATTGGAATCCATGTGTCACAGCACCATCAACAGAAGTGGCCAAAACAAAGTTGTGCGGCCCAATGATAAAATGGAGATTGGATGCAAATATTTGTTTTGGTGGCTCTAGTGGCATGTCACAGTACTACGGTGTATCTGCAAATAAACAATAATATAATTATGTAATTGTATTTATTTATTTATTTGAAGATTTAATTAAAGCTTCTCTACCCCCTGTACTCTGATGTGTCATTGTATCTTTTAGTCCTTAGGTAAGTGTCTCATGATCTGGCGCATAGTCACAATGCCTTTTATAGGGAACCTATCTATTTATGAGACGCCAGTGAAAATATCTTTCTTTTTATATTGCTTCCCTTTTTTGTTGCAAATTTCAGAAACAAACATTAGTGTCACCGCATTAAAGTATGTAAGGGTTCTATTATGTTGGCTAAATTGGGAAAAGTTGTTCAGAGACAAGTGTTCAGTGTTTTAGTAGGTCATTTTGTCATCCGATCAGGTACCTTAGGATGAGGTTGATATCAGACCTATAGTGACAACTGTGGTAGAGGTTGAAATAGGTTTTGAATTGTATAATTTGTTTTCATTTTTGTTTCTGCAGAAGTAGTTATGATTTTTAAACTTTTCAGTTGGAAGACAATCCTGAGAGAAGAGTTCTGGTGCTTGGTCTTAACAACTCTGGGAAGAGCACACTGTTAAATCAAGTGACAACAGGGAGCACTGATGTTAAAACTGTTAAACCCACTGAAGGATTCAGGGTCACCAGTCTGCAAAACAAAGATGTTTCGCTTAGCATCTGGGAGAGTGAGTATATGACAGGATTCCAACAAGTGTTATTGTTCACTCTAATTAAGTAGTGGTTCCCCAAGCACATGCAGGTTATTGTAAAGGCAGCTGATAGAGGCACCATTGAAAACAAGTCACTACAGTGTTAAGTACTATGGCCCATGTATTTAACATAAGCAGAGTTGTGTGGTGTACCGAGTCAGCTTTCTTTGCTCAAAATTTTCCCTGCTGCCAGATTGTAAAGCACTTTTGCATTCCAATGTTTAGTTTGCAGGTTCTTTCCAATCTAAAATTTTATGTAATATGGTGCCAATGATCCTGTTTTCAACCAGTAAAATTTTCAGTTTATAGATTAGTGTACTATCAGCACAGTTAATTGTCTGTATTCATAAGAATCAGAGACAAGAGAAAAACATATGTAGCAACTAGCGGTACTCTATGTAAGCAAATAATTTATTCTCTGCTAAATTCAGGTTGTAATTTAAGATTTGGTTTTCACTCTGATCACTTTCCCTTTTCAGTATGGGATGACTTATAATTTCCTTTGTTTCATAAAATGTCATATAATCTGTCATAAATTTACTTCATTATAATAACACAAAACCAGAGATATTATAAACTTAGTACTCCCCAAAAAATGCACTGTCTCATTAACTTTTTTCAAAATAAATAATCATCATCCAAATGATCAAGATAGCACAGTTGAAAATAGATTTGCTCATTGCTAGTGACTTTCAGAATTCATAACCCCACAAGCAGTTATTTGATCTTCACCAAAACAACTTAAAGTTCTGTGTTTGCATCACAGAACACCACATATGCCATGTGTTAAAAACTTTTAAGTTGGTTAATTAACTAGCTAGATTAGTACTGATCTCAGATTGAACATCATCACACAGATGATGTGACTTACCAAACGAAAGCGCTGGCAGGTCGATAGACACACAAACATACACACAAAATTGAAGCTTTCGCATATATATATACCCCCCACGGAGGGGTATCTGTTGAGAGGCGAGACAAACGTGTGGTTCCTGAAGAGGGGCAGCAGCCTTTTTCAGTAGTTGCAAGGGCAACAGTCTGGATGATTGACTGATCTGGCCTTGTAACAGTAACCAAAACGGCCTTGCTGTGCTGGTACTACGAACGGCTGAAAGCAAGGGGAAACTACAGCCGTAATTTTTCCCGAGGGCATGCAGCTTTACTGTATGATTAAATGATGATGGCGTCCTCTTGGGTAAAAAAATCCAGAGGTAAAATAGTCCCCCATTCGGATCTCCGGGCGGGGACTACTCAAGAGGATGTCGTTATCAGGAGAAAGAAAACTGGCGTTCTACAGATCGGAACGTGGAATGTCAGATCCCTTAATCGGGCAGGTAGGTTAGAAAATTTAAAAAGGGAAATGGATAGGTTGAAGTTAGATATAGTGGGAATTAGTGAAGTTCAGTGGCAGGAGGAACAAGACTTCTGGTCAGGTGACTACAGGGTTATAAACACAAAATCAAATAGGGGTAATGCAGGAGTAGGTTTAATAATGAATAGGAAAATAGGAATGCAGGTAAGCTACTACAAACAGCATAGTGAACGCATTATTGTGGCCAAGATAGATACCAAGCCCACACCTACTACAGTATTGCAAGTTTATATGCCAACTAGCTCTGCAGATGACGAAGAAATTGAGAAATGTATGATGAAATAAAAGAAATTATTCAGATTGTGAAGGGAGACGAAAATTTAATAGTCATGGGTGACTGGAATTCGAGTGTAGGAAAAGGGAGAGAAGGAAACATAGTAGGTGAATATGGATTGGGGCTAAGAAATGAAAGAGGAAGCCGCCTGGTAGAATTTTGCACAGAGCACAACATAATCATAGCTAACACTTGGTTTAAGAATCATGAAAGAAGGTTGTATACATGGAAGAACCCTGGAGATAGTAAAAGGTATCAGATAGATTATATAATGGTAAGACAGAGATTTAGGAACCAGGTTTTAAATTGTAAGACATTTCCAGGGGCAGATGTGGACTCTGACCACAATCTATTGGTTATGACCTGTAGATTAAAACTGAAGAAACTCCAAAAAGGTGGGAATTTAAGGAGATGGGACCTGGATAAACTGAAAGAACCAGAGGTTGTACAGAGTTTCAGGGAGAGCATAAGGGAACGATTGACAGGAATGGGGGAAAGAAATACAGTAGAAGAAGAATGGGTAGCTTCGAGGGATGAAGTAGCGAAGGCAGCAGAGGATCAAGTAGGTAAAAAGACGGCTAGTAGAAATCCTTGGGTAACAGAAGAAATATTGAATTTAATTGATGAAAGGAGAAAATACAAAAATGTAGTAAATGAAGCAGGCAAAAAGGAATACAAACGTCTCAAAAATGAGATCGACAGGAAGTGCAAAATGGCTAAGCAGGGATGGCTAGAGGACAAATGTAAGGATGTAGAGGCCTATCTCACTAGGGGTAAGATAGATACTGCCTACAGGAAAATTAAAGAGACATTTGGAGATAAGAGAACGACTTGTATGAATATCAAGAGCTCAGATGGAAACCCAGTTCTAAGCAAAGAAGGGAAAGCAGAAAGGTGGAAGGAGTATATAGAGGGTCTATACAAAGGCGATGTACTTGAGGACAATATTATGGAAATGGAAGAGGATGTAGATGAAGATAAAATGGGAGATATGATACGCGTGAAGAGTTTGACAGAGCACTGAAAGACCTGAGTCGAAACAAGGCCCCCGGAGTAGACAACATTCCATTGGAACTACTGACGGCCTTGGGAGAGCCAGTCCTGACAAAACTCTACCATCTGGTGAGCAAGATGTATGAAACAGGCGAAATACCCTCAGACTTCAAGAAGAATATAATAATTCCAATCCCAAAGAAAGCAGGTGTAAACAGACGTGAAAATTACCGAACTATCAGTTTAATAAGTCACAGCTGCAAAATACTAACACGAATTCTTTACAGATGAATGGAAAAACTAGTAGAAGCCAACCTTGGGGAAGATCAGTTTGGATTCCGTAGAAACACTGGAACACGTGAGGCAATACTGACCTTACGACTTATCTTAGAAGAAAGATTAAGGAAAGGCAAACCTACGTTTCTAGCATTTGTAGACTTAGAGAAAGCTTTTGACAATGTTAACTGGAATACTCTCTTTCAAATTCTAAAGGTGGCAGGGGTAAAATACAGGGAGCGAAAGGCTATTTACAATTTGTACAGAAACCAGATGGCAGTTATAAGAGTCGAGGGGCATGAAAGGGAAGCTGTGGTTGGGGAGGGAGTGAGACAGGGTTGTAGCCTATCCCTCATGTTATTCCATCTGTATATAGAGCAAGCAATAAAGGAAACAAAAGAAAAGTTCGGAGTAGGAATTAAAATCCATGGAGAAGAAATAAAAACTTTGAGGTTCGCCGATGACATTGTAATTCTGTCAGAGACAGCAAAGGACTTGGAAGAGCAGTTGAATGGAATGGACAGTGTCTTGAAAGGAGGATATAAGATGAACATCAACAAAAGCAAAACAAGGATAATGGAATGTGGTCTAATTAAGTCAGGTGATGCTGAGGGAATTAGATTAGGAAATGAGACACTTAAAGTAGTAAAGGAGTTTTGCTATTTGGGGAGCAAAATAACTGATGATGGTCGAAGTAGAGAGGATATAAAATGTAGACTGGCAATGGCAAGGAAAGTGTTTCTGAAGAAGAGAAATTTGTTAACATCGAGTATAGATTTAAGTGTCAGGAAGTCATTTCTGAAAGTATTTGTATGGAGTGTAGCCATGTATGGAAGTGAAACATGGACGATAAATAGTTTGGACAAGAAGACAATAGAAGCTTTCGAAATGTGGTGATACAGAAGAATGCTGAAGATTTGGTGGGTAGATCACATAACTAATGAGGAAGTATTGAATAGGATTGGGGAGAAGAGAAGTTTGTGGCACAACTTGACCAGAAGAAGGGATCGGTTGGTAGGACATGTTCTGAGGTATCAGGGGATCACCAATTTAGTATTGGAGGGCAGTGTGGAGGGTAAAATCGTAGAGGGAGACCAAGAGATGAATACACTAAGCAGATTCAGAAGGATGTAGGTTGCATTAGGTACTGGGAGATGAAAATCTTGCACAGGATAGAGTAGCATGGAGAGCTGCATCAAACCAGTCTCAGGACTGAAGACAACAACAACAACAATATATATATATATATATATATATATAGAGAGAGAGAGAGAGAGAGAGAGAGAGGGAAACATTCCACGTAGGAAAAATATATCTAAAAACAAAGATAGTGTGACTTACCAAATGAAAGTGCTGGCAGGTCGACAGACACACAAACGTACACACAAAATTCAAGCTTTCGCAACAAACTGTTGCCTCATCAGGAAAGAAGGAAGGAGAGGGAAAGACGAAAGGATGTGGGTTTTAAGGGAGAGGGTAAGGAGTCATTCCAATCCCGGGAGCGGGAAGACTTACCTTAGGGGGAAAAAAGGACGGGTATACACTCGCGCACACACACACACATATCCATCCACACATATACAGACCAAGCAGACATATTTAAAGACAAAGAGTTTGGGCAGAGATGTCAGTCGAGGCAGAAGTGCAGGGGCAAAGATGTTGTTGGATGACAGGTGAGGTATGAGTGGCGGCAACTTGAAATTAGCGGAGATTGAGGCCTGGTGCATAACGGGAAGAGAGGATATATTGAAGAGCAAGTTCCCATCTCCGGAGTTCGGATAGGTTGGTGTTAGTGGGAAGTATCCAGATAACCCGGGAGAGGGTAAGGAGTCATTCCAATCCCGGGAGTGGAAAGACTTACCTTAGGGGGAAAAAAGGGCAGGTATACACTCGCCCGCGCGCGCGCACACACACACACACACACACACACACACACACACACACACACAGACACAAAGAGCAGAGACGCGAGCAGTCTCCACCCGTGTTCTGCGAAAACAGAATTGACACATTGTCACAGGAATCTCTAATTTGTTCTGGTGTTCTGAGGGTCCTGTTTGAAATCCTTGATGGACCGGGATTATTCGGTTCACTCATTTCAAAATAAGAAACAGTGAGCAAAGCGTAACACAAAACATTTGCGAATGGCTACCATGCAGTTGCTTGTTGAGATTGGCAGACTTTTGTTAATGAGGTTGCTCAAGCCTGACCTCGAGTGCTACTTGGCACACCCGCAGTTTGTAATACCAGCCATCTAAAACTGCCATGTTAAAAGTGTCTGCATTATAGCTAGTAAACATATGTGTTTATTTGTTTTAAGATGCTAAATCCTACAATTGAGTACTTGGTTGTATTACACACCTTGTATGTTGTATAGACCATTCAACTGCCCACTGTTGGCATGCCACTAGAACATCAAGCATACTGATACTGCATTGGCTTTATGCATTTATTATTAGCAAACACTTTGATAAGTGCATTATCTTGGGAGGTTGGGCCTTGCTATATGACATGCAATACCAGTAATCGAAAACTGGTTATGTTTTTTATATTTCTATGCAGAAAGTAAAGCTATTTCAAACAATTAGATTAAAAACAGCCGACCCGTTGCAAAGGATAAAGTAGTCTTTACCTAGGTTTCGATAAGTTTAAACCTATCTTCTTCAGAAGTCGGTAGTATTATATTAACATGGAGTGATACGTCATTGCCATTTTTACAAACATCTCCATAGCTCCATTAGTCAAAATCAAATATAGCCCTAAGGGTAGGGTTTGTCAGATAAATAACATTAAGTACATGGAAGTTGGAGAGTGCATAAGCTTATGCTCTTAGGGCTATATTTGATTTGACTAATGATTTTGACTAATGGAGCTATGGAGATGTTTGTAAAAATGGCAATGACGTATCACTCCATGTTAATATAATACTGCCGACTTCTGAAGAAGATAGGTTTAAACTTATCGAAACCTAGGTAAAGACTACTTTATCCTTTGCAACGGGTCGGCTGTTTTTAATCTAATTACGTGGAACCGTTGCTGTCACGCAGCTATGTTTAAAATAATGCTATTTCAAACTATTTGTAATAAAAGAATTCATCTGTATAAAATTTGCAGTAAATTCCTGTTGGGAAATTTCATGTTTTCACATTTTGAGACAGAATTTACCATCTGTATTCACATTTATTGCAAATTTTTCTTGTCCCTAATGATTATAGGAGCTACACTAGGAGCTCCATTACTCTTATTACATTATTCTTTTTATCATCAGTACGTAAGTTTTACTTATTTTAATTTGTTGTATTAGTGTGTTATGCTTCAAATAAATAAGACCTCATCAGGCAAACATAATGAGTTGATTAATTTCACACCACTGCCCTTCTAATTAGTAATCTGGGGTATTCTAGGTCACAAATTTTTGATTTGGCTTAATGCAGGAACAAAGTTACAAATGTTAAGAGTCTAACTCAAATTTGTGTGGACTTCTCCCTCCATCACAACTATAACATCATTGGCACCTTCTGGGCAAAAACTTCAGACTCCTTGGTCTGAAAGATCTATTGTGTCTGCAAGTGACATCACAGGATTTGCTTGCCTACTAAATTCCCTGTAATATTTACTACATCACTGTAATGAGAACCCTTTTCTTATCTAGCTCAGCAATTCATACTATTTACCCCTTTCGGCTGACTGCATATTCTTTTAGTTCTCGTAACTTACAGCCCTACCATTGTGTGTCGTACTTTATAGTAAGACAGCAACTTGTTCTAATTACCCCAATATTAAGTTGTATATCTTTATTACGTCGTGCAGGGATGCCTTGTCTCAAGACCAGCCAAGCTTGATGGCTGTGTAACACGTTCTCTTAACTACATATTATTACTCACATATTACTCATCTGATCTTAATAATTGCATAATTTTCTTACTATGGCGTAGGCTATCACATCTAAATCATGAGTTAGCAACCAAGAAATAAATAACTACTAAATGAATTATAAAAAATATAAATTTTCCTTCCCCTTAATATTGGAGCCAGTGCAGTACTTATAAAAAACAAAAAAAAAGAAGAAAAAATCACCACCGCTTGTACAGACTGAAATTTTCTTCAACAATGTCAGCTCGAATATTAAAGGTATATTGTTTTCTTTCTCATGTGAAACACGCAGTACCATGGCACACTTTCGTACCTAGTAATGGTTGTAAAGCAAATTGCACATCTTTCCCTAGCGTTATTTAGATGCTACTCAAAAATCTGTTTGTTCCTTCCTCACTTCATTTCATATGGGCTAGTGTCTATCAATTTTAAAGTGTGTTCATACTGTTCTGCATGAGACCAATTTTTTTTTTTTTTTTTTTTTTTTTTTTAAATGATTTACAAAACTTTTGCCAGTTGGTAAACTAACTATGTGCAACACTTACCATTCTGTGCATCCCTTCACACCTCTTCCACCCCCATCCCCCTCCACCCTTCACCCCCCACACCCCAAACCTAGGTATCCAGTAACGAACTGAATCTTTCTTTTTTGGTTCCCTCAGGTGGGAAGTGTGCACTCGAATGTTCTGAAAGATATGATTACCTGGTTTAAATACAGGAAAGTTATTTGATAGTTCGTTGCTTTTGAAACCAAATTCATCCCTTAGTACCTCCTCACATTCTCTTTCTGACCTCTCACATTCAGAATGTATATTTTTTCCTTGCTTCCCAAATATCAATCTTCAATTCTCCTTTTACATCCTTCATATCAGTCGTTATTTCTCTTATTGCCTCTTTATTATCTTTAAGTGCCTTGTGCCCCATTTCTTTAATCAGTTGTATTGGGTTAGTGCACATGTTCCTAGTGTTTTTCCAAAAGTTTAAAAAACGCAACAGATACATGTAACACAGACTTCTGTCATCAATAACATGTTCTCCTTCACTATTTATAACAGTCTGCCGATGCTGCCGTAACTTTTATGTTTCAATTACTGTAGAAATCATGTGGTTTTGAGGTAAAGAGCTCGTCGCCCATGTTCAGAGTGTGTTTTCATCCAGAAAGGAAGTTCCTTGAAGGTTGTCTGATAGAGAGCGGAGAAGGTGAAAATCGGAGAGCGCAGGATCAGGTGAGTGAGATGGATGTGGAGTGACTTCCCAACCCAACTCCTGTGTAGTGTTTTTTGTCAGTCTAGCAGAATGCAGGTGTGCATTATCGTGGAGTAGCATCACTTCACACAGTTTTCCTGCTCATAGTTCTTGGATTGTATCTGCAAGACATCTCAGTTGTAGACAATAAAAGTCAGCAATAATGGGTACACCTCGGGGAAGCAATTCATAGTACACCACACTGCCACTCTTCCTACAGATTTATAATATTACCTTTTGTGGGTGTGCCCAGATCTTTGTACGGGCACTCGCAGATTTGTGAGGCCTCAGCTATTCCTTTCTTTTCCTTATGTTAGCATAAAGACACTGTTTCTCGTCACCAGCAATGATACAGGATAGGAATGGTCGGTGTTGGTTGTGAGGCAATTGATGATGAGCAAGCAGAGATGCATGTGTTGCAACCTGCTTATTTTTGCGATTTTGGCTTAGAGCATGCGGTACCCATTCACAAGATTTTTGAACCCTACTCGTTGCACAATGGTGGAATGATCACAGTTCATCTGATTTGCCAGTTCTTGAGTACACTGACATGGATCATTGTTGATTAAATCGTTTAAACTATCTTCATCAAATTCTGAATGTCTTGCTGAACGTTGAGTCACTAATGTCGAAACAATCCTCCTTACAATGAGAAAACCGTTTTCTTGCCATGCTCTGTCCAATGGCATTATCTCTATACACGGCACAAATGTTTCTGGCTGCCACCACACTGCTGTCACCCACTGTATTGAACTCTTGGAAGTGTTCTGATTTCTTCACTTGGCACTCCCATTTTCTAACATCCACAGCTCCCAATGACAATATGTAAATTCAGATAGCAACATTGAATTACAAATAAAAACTGACAGTCGATAAATAAACCCATAACTCATGTTTCTTATTTGAATGTTTCAGTTTAAAAAACCTAATTTATATGTTTTCTACACAAGTACGCAATAATAATGATTATCTACTATTGACACACAATAAGTAAATTATTATTATTATTAGGGTAGGTTAATAGTTCTGCTGATAATTGTGTATTGCCTCTCCTAGTCCATGTCTCAGAGATAGTGTCTGTTCATATATATTGCAATAGTCACTGAACAACAATTTCTGTCAGTTGATCTGAGTCACTAAGTATTTCTACTGTAGTAAATTAGTATTAACTGCAAGCATTGATTGAGATAAGAGGGATGCTCCTGTGGAATGCTGCAGCTGCTCTTGTAGCGATGTGTTGCCAATGAATATGATTTAGCACCACAAACTCAGACAGCACCAACAACAAGAGTCAATTCAGTTATGTACCTCAGAAACCTGCCAAACTCAGATTAATAGTGCCACCTGGACAAAGAAGTCTTATCTTTATTCTTGCTTAGTCTTGCATCTTTGTCTTCTTTCATGTATCTGCTTTCTTCCAGATGATCTTGCAAAGGTAAAAGAAAGGACAAGGGAGAGGTAACATAAGAACTGAATAGGTAAAAACCATGATATAATTGAATATGCGGGGTGTAAGGGGTATGCCTGTGGAAGGTGAGCATGCCATAGCTGTTTGGAGCAGCCAACTGCTACGTTAGGGTGTGCCGAAGTGCAGAGTGTTAGGAAGGAAGATTGGTTGTTGTCAGGTCAGAGAGAGAGAGAGAGAGAGAGAGAGAGAGAGAGAGAGAGAGAGAGAGAGAGATAGAGAGAGAGTCCTATGAATCCAACTTGGTGCTCACATCCCCCAGAACTCAAATGACCATATTCCCACATTCCTTACATTACAGTTGTAAGACATGCCCCAGAAGCAGGCTTTAGGCAGTATGAACCACTCTTGACTTGCAACATTGGCCATTCCAGTGCAAAAGTCATGGATACAGTTGCAGGAACAGACAACAACTCAGTGTGAAATGAAATTTAACAACTCAAAATCATTAATAAACTGCTCCTGAATTCCTGCAAGTAAGTGGCCACTTGCGCAACCCTCCCTTTTTCTGCAGGAGTGGTGACTGACAGTGTTAAAATATATTACCAGACACTCCTTTGCAAAGACAAATAGGTTCCCCAGGTGGGCTCACTGCTCTTTGGGGGGTTTGTGCTTGGCTACCACAGGACCCCGGCCTTTGTAGCATCTTTTCCATTCCGTGCCACATGCCTATCCTCTTGCTGTTCTTTTTCCCACCCTTGGGGAACATGTCTGGACTGTTTTTGGAAACGTATTCTGCGTATTTGGCGTCAGTATCAGAATACGCTCCACTGTTCCTTTTCTGTTTCTTCATTCACCTTGTACTATCCTTCCTCCACTTCGGCATTTGCGTTTCCTCTTTTTCTTCTTCGTCCCTGTGCTCTCCTGAATGGCGTATATTCTGAACCCGATGCACTGCTATCAGTGTCATTGTTTCAACCACACTCGAGAGTCCTGTCGACAACCAACTAAATGTGTAACCTATGGTAGGAATGCCCACAAGGCTGATTGTCCGCCTCCTTCTCCCCGCTGCATCAACTGCAGTGGTGACCCCGCTGCCTCCACCTACTATTGTCCCTTGTATTTTTATGAGTGAACTGTCCAGTAGATCTGGCTGAAGGAAAAAGTGTCTTACCCAGTCATTCGCAAGTTGTTGGCTAGTCAAAAACCCTGCGTTCTACCATCTTTCACCTACAGTATTGTCCTTGCTACATCCCACTCCACGAAGGACATGGCCACTCATATATGAGACCTCAAATTTAGCACCGCAGACATGCGACCTCAAATTTAGAACCGCAGTTGTGGAATCGCCCACCATCATGGTAGTGTCCTCGTATCCTCCACCAGCTGTACAACATGCCACCATACTCTCGCTTCATGGGGCGAAGTTACCATCTACACAACCAGCAGGCCCCCTGCGGGTCCGGGGATTAGAATAGGCCCGCGGTATTCCTGCCTGTCGTAAGAGGCGACTAAAAGGAGTCCATCCCCCTCACGGGGGTAGTTCGCGCCTGCGTCCGGAGACGGACGGTTCCACGACCTATCATCGTGGTCCTTTTGGTTTTTTCACTTCTCGTTTCTTCCTTCCTTTTGTTGGTTCCTTTCTTTGCTCTTCTCCACCTCACTGTCTTCCTTACTCTTTCCCTTGCCTTCTCCTTGCCTTCTCATTGCCTTCTTCTCCTTGCCTTCTTATTGCCTTCTTCCCCTTGCTTTCTCATTGCCTTCTTCTCCTTGCCTTCTCTGGTCTCCGCCTCGGCGTTTGAGACAGTCTGTCCTCTTTCTCCCTCTCTCTCTTCTTTTTCCTCTTCTTCCTTCCTCCCTGTGCGTGTCTGAAGGCCGACCCACGCGTTCGCACGCGTAGCCGGTGACGGGGTAACGCGTAAGTCCCCGCCCTGGGTAGACATGTAAGGCACGCGCGTACCCCCTGGTAAAGGCCAGGCCCGGGGAGGGGTGATTGCCTGAGCTGATACCTTCTGACCATGCCGATTGGTCCCTCCGTCTGTTTCTCGGGAGGTGTGACCTGAGGTGTAAACATTCACCTAAGGCGGGAGTGCCCTCTGAGAGGGTCCCCACAAGGAAGGAGCGCGCCATCGGAGACGCTGGCAATCATGGGGGATTCCTCCGCAATGGATTCTACTCCATCTCTTTCGACTTCGACCCAAAAACGGAAACGTGACCAGCCAACAGTGACAAAAGTACTACCGCCTGCCCCACAGTTCCTCGTAGTTTCTCGAACTGAGGACGGAAAGGATTTTTCCTCTGTCAATCCTTTCGTTATTCAGAAGGGCGTAGATGCCATAGCCGGATCTGTCAAATCCTGTACCAGGTTGCGTAACGGCACCTTATTACTGGAAACTGAGAATGCCTTTCAGGCACAAAAACTGCTTCGGGCCACCCTCCTGTACACGTTCCCTGTCCGGGTGGAGGCCCACCGAACTTTGAATTCGTCTCGTGGTGTGGTCTATACTGACTCCCTCGACGGATTGACTGACGAGGAGCTTCAATCATTCCTCGCTGAGCAGGGCGTGACGGCTGTCCATAGGGTCATGAAAAAGGTCAACAATGACCTTGTACCGACCCGGACAATTTTCTTGACCTTCGATAGTGTTAAGCTGCCATCGCGCATCAAGGCGGGCTACGAGGTTATTTCTGTTCGCCCCTATATCCCGACACCTACGCGCTGCTACCAGTGTCAGCGTTTCAATCACACTCGACAGTCTTGTTCCAATGCGGCTAAATGTGTCACCTGTGGCAGGGATGCCCATGAGGGTGACTGTCCACCTCCGTCTCCTCGTTGTGTGAACTGTCAGGGTGACCATGCAGCATCCTCCCGCGACTGTCCTGTCTATAAGGAAGAACGCTGTATCCAGGAAATTCGGGTCAAAGAGAAAGTGT
The DNA here is from genome assembly GCF_021461385.2 of Schistocerca piceifrons. Taxonomy (NCBI): domain Eukaryota; kingdom Metazoa; phylum Arthropoda; class Insecta; order Orthoptera; family Acrididae; genus Schistocerca; species Schistocerca piceifrons. Next base: position 115,481,410 of record NC_060138.1, read on the forward strand.
CCACCTCGGCTGCTCGCAAGTTATTGGCTAGTAGGAAGCCCACGCTGCTCCCAGCGGGGAAATACAGTACTGTCCTCGCCTCTCCTCGGACTACCCGGGAGGTAGCAACCCAGACATGCGATCTGACCTTCAGCACCACGGTCGTCCGTTCGGCCAGTGCTAAGATCGCGCGGTCGACGTCTCCTCTTCCTCCCATCACCCCACAGACACGAGCACCTTCTTCAGCTTCTGCTAAAACGAAGACACCGAAGTCAGATGCACGGGCCTTCAAGAAGGAACCATCCCGTGCAGACTTCCTCCGTACCTCGACCTCACAGCCTTCGACCGGTACTTCCACTACACGTCCTTCCAAAAAGGCGCATAGGAAGCACAGTTCTCCTTCCCCGCCACGGCGCATTTCTTCTCTTGCGCCACCCAGCGGCTGCCGCCCCAGGCCGTCATCCGTTTCGCCTGGCCGCACCGCTGGTCGCCGTACATCTGGCCGTTCACTGGCGGAGGAAGCTCCCCCTCCCGGCCATCCTCCCGAGATGGCCGATGACCCTATAGACCCAATGGACGATGACTGTCCGCCTACTGATAGCGGCGGCAGTGCTCGCTCGAAGCCCGGCCCTAAGCGGCCTTCGAGGTGACCACTTCTCTCATCTTTCTTTTCTTACGATGGCACTTATTCACTGGAATATTCGCAGCATTCGCTCCAACCGAGAGGACTTGAAGTTGCTGCTCCGCTTGCACCGTCCGCTTGTCGTAGCCCTCCAGGAAACGAAGCTACGCCCATGCGATCAAATTGCCTTGGCACACTACACCTCTGTGCGTTTTGACCTACCCCCTGTGGTAGGTATCCCAGCTCATGGAGGGGTTATGTTGCTGGTCCGGGATGATATTTACTACGATCCCATCACGTTGCACACCGGCCTGCAGGCAGTTGCCATCCGCATTACTCTCCCCACTTTTACGTTTTCCTTTTGTACCGTTTACACTCCATCGTCATCTGCCGTTACCAGGGCAGACGTGATGCAACTTATTGCTCAGCTACCTGCACCATTTTTGTTAACTGGAGACTTCAATGCCCACCATCCCCTTTGGGGCTCTCCAGCATCCTGCCCGAGGGGCTCCTTGTTAGCAGACCTTTTCAACCAGCTCGATCTTGTCTGCCTCAATACTGGCGCCCCTACTTTTCTTTCGGACACATCTCACACCTATTCCCATTTAGACCTCTCTATATGTACTCCCCAACTTGCACGCCGGTTTGAGTGGTATGCACTTTCTGATACATATTCGAGCGACCATTTCCCGTGTGTTATCCATCTCCTGCAGCATACTCCCTCTCCGTGCTCCTCTCGTTGGACCATCTCCAAGGCAGACTGGGAGCTCTTCTCTTCCAGGGCTACCTTTCAGGATCAAACCTTCACAAGCTGCGATCGTCAGGTCGCACACCTCACGGAAGTCATTCTCGCTGCTGCTGAATATTCCATCCCTCACCCTACTTCTTCTCCACGTCGCGTACCGGTCCCCTGGTGGACCGCAGCATGTAGAGATGCTTTACGTGCTCGTCGACGTGCTTTACGCACCTTTAAGCGCCACCCTACAGTGGCGAATTGTATTAATTATAAACGATTACGTGCTCAGTGTCGTCGTATTATTAAAGAAAGCAAGAAAGCCAGCTGGGCTGCTTTCACAAGCACCTTCAACAGTTCTACCCCTTCTTCTGTTGTCTGGGGTAGCCTGCGCCGGCTATCTGGCACTAAGGTCCACTCCCCAGTTTCTGGCTTGAAGGTCGCGAATGAAGTCCTTGTGGCCCCTGAGGCTGTCTCCAATGCCTTCGGCCGCTTTTTCGCCGAGGTTTCGAGCTCCGCTCATTACCACCCTGCCTTCCTCCCCCGCAAACAGGCAGAGGAGGCTAGGCCACCTGACTTCCGCTCCTCGAATTGTGAAAGTTATAATGCCCCATTCACCATGCGGGAACTCGAAACCGCACTTGGCCGATCACGGTCCTCCGCTCCAGGGCCTGATTCTATTCATATTCAGATGCTGAAGAACCTTTCTCCTGCGGGTAAAGGTTTTCTTCTTCGTACATACAATCGCATCTGGATTGAGGGACATGTTCCCGCATGCTGGCGCGAGTCTATTGTTGTCCCGATTCCTAAGCCGGGGAAGGACAAGCACTTGCCTTCCAGTTATCGACCTATCTCGCTTACCAGCTGTGTCTGTAAAGTGATGGAGCGAATGGTTAACTCTCGATTGGTTTGGCTGCTCGAGTCTCGACGCCTACTTACCAATGTACAATGTGGATTTCGAAGGCGCCGCTCTGCTGTTGACCATCTGGTTACCTTGTCGACCTTCATTATGAATAACTTCTTGCGGAAGCGCCCGACCGCGGCTGTGTTCTTTGATTTGGAGAAGGCTTACGACACCTGTTGGAGGGCGGGCATTCTCCGCACCATGCATACATGGGGCTTTCGCGGTCGCCTCCCTCTTTTTATTCATTCCTTTTTAATGGATCGACAATTTCGGGTACGTGTGGGTTCTGTCCTGTCCGACACCTTTCGCCAGGAGAATGGGGTGCCACAGGGCTCAGTTTTGAGCGTCGCTCTCTTCGCCATCGCGATCAATCCAATAATGGATTGCCTCCCAGCTGATGTATCAGGCTCCCTTTTCGTGGACGATTTTACCATCTATTGCAGCGCGCAGTGTGCACGTGTCCTGGAGCGCTGTCTTCAGCGTTCTCTTGACCGTCTTTACTCCTGGAGTGTCGCCAATGGCTTCCGTTTTTCTGCCGAGAAGACGGTCTGTATTAACTTCTGGCGCTACAAAGAGTTTCTCCCACCGTCCTTACGACTCGGTCCCGTTGCTCTCCCACTCGTGGAGACAATCAAATTTTTAGGCCTTACACTTGACAGGAAACTTAGCTGGTCTCCACATGTGTCATATTTGGCCGCCTGTTGTACCCGTTCTTTAACTGTCCTCCGTGTTCTCAGTGGTATGTCGTGGGGAGCGGATCGAACCGTCCTACTTCGTCTATATCGGTCGATCGTCCGCTCCAAGCTGGATTATGGGAGCTTCGTATACTCCTCTGCACGGCCATCCATCTTACGCCGCCTCAACTCCATACACCATCGGGGTTTACGACTTGCGATCGGAGCATTTTATACCAGTCCCGTAGAGAGTCTTCATGCTGACGCTGGCGAATTGCCACTCACCTACCGGCGCGATATACTGCTTTGTCGGTATGCCTGTCGGCTACTGTCAATGCCCGACCATCCGTCTTATCGTTCCTTTTTTGACGACTCTCTTGACCTTCAATACGGGTTGTATGTCTCTGCCTTGCTACCCCCTGGAGTTCGCTTTCGTCGCCTCCTTCAACACCTTCATTTTTCACTCCCTGCAACCTTTCGAGTGGGCGAGAGCCGCACGCCACCTTGGCTCCAGGCTCAGGTCCGCGTTCACCTCGACCTCAGCTCGCTCCCAAAAGAGGTCACCCCCGGTTCGGTCTACCACTCCCGTTTTTTGGAACTTCGTTCGAAGTTCAACAACATGACTTTCATTTATACAGATGGCTCTAAGACCAATGACGGGGTCGGGTGTTCCTTTATTGTCGGGGCACAAAGTTTCCAATACCGGCTCCATGGCCATTGTTCGGTCTTCACAGCTGAGCTCTTTGCCCTCTACCAGGCTGTTCTTTACATCTGCCGCCACCGACATTCTGCTTATGTCATCTGCTCAGATTCCCTGAGCGCCATCCAGAGCCTCAGTGATCCGTACCCGGTTCACCCTTTCGTCCACCGGATCCAACGCTCTCTTCAGCAACTGGTGGACGTCGGTACGCCGGTTAGCTTTATGTGGGTTCCTGGCCATGTCGGTATCCCTGGGAACGAAGCTGCAGATGCCGCGGCCAAGGCTGCGGTCCTCCAGCCTCGGACAGCTTCTTGTTGTGTCCCTTCGTCCGATTTTAGCAGGGTCATTTGTCGGCGCGTTGTGTCGCTGTGGCATGCCGATTGGGCTGCACTTACCGACAACAAGCTTCGGGCCTTAAAACCTCTTCCCGTGGCTTGGACGTCCTCCTCACGCCCTTCTCGGCGGGAGGAGGTCGTTTTAGCAAGGTTAAGAATTGGACACTGCCGGTTCAGCCATCGCCATCTGCTGACGGCTGCGCCGGCGCCGTTCTGCCCATGTGGGCACTTGCTGACGGTTAGACACATTTTAATGTCCTGTCCTGATCTTAACACACTGCGCCTCGATCTTAACCTGCCTAATACTTTCGATGCCATTTTAGCGGATGACCCACGAGCAGCTGCTCGTGTTCTTTGTTTTATCAATTTGACACACCTCGCTAAGGACATTTGATGATGTTTTTTAATCCTATGCCTGTCAGTCTGTCTTTTATTGTGTTTTCCCTTTTAGTTGTTGTTGTCAACTTGTGCCTCGCGGTGCATTCTTAGAGTAGTCAGGGCGCTAATGACCATTGAAGTTGTGCGCCCGAAAACCACAAAAAAAAAAAAAAAAAAAAAAAAAAAAAAAAAAAACAACCAGCAGGCCGGTAGGGACAGAAGGAATACTCTCACGAGAAATTTGTACGTCCATCCAGCCAACCAACACCTGAGTCTTCCTCTGCTAACTGGAAAGGCTCAAAGAAGTGAAACAAAGGCAAAAGGTCTTCTCCTTCGCTGACTCGGAGATCCTCTTCGATGGTGTCGCCACGTGATACCCTCTCCTGGCTGACCTTTGTGTCCCCGGTGTGCACCACCAACCGTTTATCTGCTCTGGACTCCACAGGCCGACAGCAGAAGAGTGCCGAGGCTTCTGTAGACCTCATGCAGTGGGATCCCCCTCCATCTTTGCCCTGCAGCAGGAAGTCTTTCCCGGTGGGCGTGAAACATTCACCACCTTGGCTTCATGCGGCAGCCTTGTTCACTTTGGCATTCATTCGCTTCTTAAGGACACTACACCAGCCTCACTCTTTTGCCTTCAGTTTGCGATAGTACTTTTGTATTCACTGATGGCTCTTGGACTGACCGTGGTGTCGCATGTGCCTTCATCATTGGCGCTGACATTTTTTGGTATCGGCTTCCAGAACAGCTCAGCAACTGCTGCGGTGACTTACCTTCATTTTTTCCTCATCATGACTCTCCTCCAATGGAGCGTTCACCGTTTTTGATCCAACGAGGAGGATTTACTACTGCTCTTAGAATCACAGCATCCACTTGTTCTCTGCCTTCAAGAAACAAAATTGCATCCTTTTGACCACTTTGAGCGCTTGCATTCCTTCATGGTCCATTTTGAGCATCCCCCCCCCCCCCCCCCCCCCCCCCCCGAGGACGGCATTCCATCTCATGGGGGAGTCATGCTGCACATACGGGATGGCATTCACAGTCAACCCACCTCCTTGGCTACCCGTCTTCAAGCTGTTGCAGTTCACCTTTTCCTTCTTTACTTGACCTTTTCCCTGGTCCGTTCCCTCTGACACATGCTCGAGTCACCATTTCCCGTGTGCTATCCATTTGCCGACTCCTACCCCTCCTCTGTGCCAAATCAAATGGCAGCTTATTAAGGCTAGTTGTGATGACCAGGTGGAATATCATACAAATGTTATTCTTACCTCCGCAGAATGTTCCATTTCTCGCACTTCCTCTTTACCATACCGTGTCGCAGTCCCTTGGTGAACTGAGGTGTGCCATGATGCAATTCGTGCACGGAGATGTGCGCTCCTTGTTTTTAACGGTCATCCTCCAATGGCAAACTGCAATCATTATAAACAGATGCATGCACATGTCATCACATTCTTCGGGATGGCAAAAAAACTAGTTCTTTTAACAGTTCCATCCACTCTTCCGTCGTGTGGGCCAACCTCTGACGGCTCTCCCCAATTCCCCATTTCCCATTCCCCAATTTCCGGCCTGACTGTAGCAGACGATGTCATCGTGGACCCTGTTGCTATCTCCAATGCCTTGGGCCACCATTTTGCGGAGATCTCAAGCTCCTTCCACTATCACCCTGCGTTCTTCCATCGGAAATGAGCGGAGGAGGCTCGGGTGATCAAGAGTGCTACAATGCCGCCTTTACTATGAGGGAGCTAGATCATGCTTTCACTTTATCCTGATCCTCCACCCAAGGGCCAGATGCTGTTCACTTTCAGATGTTGCAGCACCTTTCTCTCATGGGCAAGCACTTTCTGCTTAATAGGTACAACCGAGATGGTGGTGTCACTCTCATACCCATACCTAAGCCTGGTAAGGTCAAACATCTTCCTCGTATGTGCTGCCCCATTTCTCTCACCAGCTGTGTTTGCATGGCAATGGAATGTGTGATTCGTGTCTGGGTGGTATGGTGGCTTGAGACTTGTAATTCACTAACCACTGCACAGTGTGGATTTTGAGCACTGCGTTCTGCACTTTACCATCATGTCACTTTGTCCACCCATGTCATGAATGGTTTTCTGCAGAAATCCCAGACTACAGCCATGTTTTTCAATTTGGAGAAAGCATAGGACACCTGCTCGAGGCTGGTATTCTCCATACTCTCTACATGTTGGGCTTCCATGGCCGTCTGCCCTGTTTCTTTCAGGAAATTTATTTAAAAGACTGAGTTTTCAAGGTACGTGTGGGTTCTGCCTTGTTGGACACCTTTAATCAGGAAACCTCAGGGTTCTGTCCTGAGCAGCATCCCCTTGCTGTCGCCATTTCGTTGGAACTACAAAATTCTTGGGGCTCGTGCTCGATAGGAAACACTCTTGGTCCTCCCACGTCTTACCTGGCAGCCTGCTGTATGTGGTCTTGTTCTACGTGCCCTCAGTGGTACTTCCAGGTGTGCAGATCGAGCCACCATCCTCCATTTGTACCGGTCCCTTGTAGTTCAAAACTAGAGTGTGGGTGTTTCATTTATGTGTCTGCATGTCCGTTCCTCTTAACGCTGTTTCAATACTGCCCATCATCGTGGCATCCGTTTGCCCATTGGTGCCTTTTACACTATCCTGGTTGAATGTCTGTATGTAGAAGCTGCTGAACCACCACTGTCGTATCTCTTTGACTTTCTCCTCAGCAGATATGCTTGCCATTTGTACGCCATGCATGGCCAGCCATCCTATGCCTCCTTCTTCGATGACTCCTTTGATCGCCAGTATGGAGTGCGTCCCTTCTCTCTGTTACCTCCTGGAGTTCACTTTTGGCTCTTGCTCCGGCAGCTCAACTTCATGCTATCTGCAACTTTATTTACAGCAGAGCTCTTCGTCCTGTATCAGGCCATGGAGTACATCTGGCGACACAGGCTTTTCAATTGTGTCATCTGCTCAGACTCTCTCAGTGCCCTTCAAAGCCTCTATGTGCTGCACACCATCGATCCCTTAGTGCAATAGGTCCAGGAAAGCTGTCACTTGCTAACTCTTGATGGAGCCACTGTGCTGTTTGTGGATTGCTGATCACATCGGTCTGACGTTGCTGCCAAGGCTGCAGTCCTTGTATCTCAGCCTGCTTGTTCTATATTCCCTCCATTGACCTCAATGTTGCCGTCTGTCAGCAGGTGGTTGTCACTTTGGTATCACCACTGGTCCTTCCTTCATGGGAACAAGCTTTGGGTTATGAAGCCTCTCCCAGTGGCTTGGACGACCTCCTCTTGGCCCTCTCACCGCGAGGAGATCATTTTATCGAGGTTGCCTATTGGACACTATCTCTTTAATCATCGCCATTTGTTAAGTAGTGCTCCCCCACCACTTTTTGCACATTGCGCCCAATTTTAGACTGTCTGCAATTTCCTGATGCAATGTCCTTTTCTTTTTTTTACACCCCGTTTATTTTTGCTGTCTGAGTTATTGGCCATTTTAGCAAACGATGCGCGGGGGGCTGTCGACCGCGTTTTACCCTAGCAATATGGTAAGGGCCATTTAATTGTTAGTTCTGGACCTCGGTTTCTCTCTGGCATATTTTATAGACCTTTCTTCACATCCATGTTTTTAGCTGCCTTCCCTTCCGTCAATATGGATTGACGTGTAGTTGTTTTTAACCTCTCTCTTTGTCTTCGTGTTCTACAGTTTTGATATGGGTGCGTACGCCCCTAGTTGTTTATACACCCTAAAAATAAAAAAATAAATTGGTGAAACTACTGGCGGATATTGCTGTTGGTACTGGAGATGAGTTGGAGATCATTACAGAATGGGGGAAGAGGAATATGGTAGCATTTACTTATGCATGACGTTAGTCAGGGTTCTTATCAAAATGGAGATTCATAGTTTGTCATTTACAGCAGACAGAATCCGTGCATGATGGATGGAGTAGATATCACATTCCATGGGTTTTGGAGATGTAAGCCAAATTACACAACTTCCAAAGTTATTGAAGTGATTGTAGAGTCCACATAGTAAACCATGGCCAAGTTCACATAGTAAACAATGGCTGGTAGATGCACAGACAGAAGGGCATGCACAGGGAGAGCGGTAGTGATGAGGGCTGTGGGCAGGCGCTGTAGGAGAAATGCTGAGCACTGGAGGAGAATTGCCATTCTAAAGTGAAGCCTACACTCATAATTTTTAGTAAATACTAAGCAGGCCCCCTCCACACCCAAACTTGGTTGCATTGCGACCATTCAAAAATATGTCACCCTGGCTTTGGTTAGTGTCTAAAAAGAATTCCACCAAAAATGCAGCAATTTATTTTTGCCTGGGTTGTTAACCATTTGTAACTTTCAGAGAAGTGCCACGAGTGGCAAATTTTGAGTAAAACCTACATATTTCTCTTGTTGCTATGATAAAATTTGCTTCTTTTGACAAAACATAGCGGAGTTTGCATGGTCTCACCTCACGAACATGTTGTGCAGATGTAATGGCGAGAGAATTCTGAAACAGTGGTTTATTAAGTTTATTAAGATAGGAACTGAGGAAAAGTAAGGCCAGTATCGTATGAAAAAGCACATCCTCAGTACAAAATAAACTTTTAGTGTCTACACTTTTCATCCTCTATCGATGAACCGTAAAAATTACATTCTTTTATTGAAAAAGTCTGTAGATAGTGGAATAATATTGTAGATAATGAAGATTTGCATAATAGCTGTATGACAAAATAGTCTCCTCTTTGCAGTTTGCCAAAATCTTATTTTGATATCTCAAACAGTTTATGAAATCTGAGGAATGTTGTGGATATTTCACTCTGGCTTTACAGCTGCAAAATCATAACAACCCCTGTTTTACATTGCAAATTTTTTTGAATTTTGCTCAGTGTCTTACGCCCACATAAATATCACAGTAACTATGATCATCAACAAAATGATCTGCACATCATAATGACCCTGACATATAAAGCTACAAGTAAATCAAATATGAATTTTTTTATCTTATAGTTCTTGTAAAATCATTTAAGAAAGATTGAGGGTGTGCGCCTCGATTCTGTCATCACCGACCAACCAAAAGTTGCAGACAAGTTTCAGCCTCCCCTCCGGAACAAACGAATGAACTTGCCCAGCACTTAGGATGAAAATTGGTCACTTTCATTGGCAACTGTATCCTGCATTGACTTTTAAAGGCTTACGACATGTAGACATGAGCTAATTTATCAGGACCTAATATCGGAGTTCTTGTGTCAAGTAACTGAATCGTTTAGTAGACTGCAGACATTAAACTCATTGTTAAGATACATTGAAGGTAGTCGAATCTAAAACTATATTCCATTATCTACTTTTCAAGGAAGTTGGTTGTTCTGTAAGAAATGGATGCTAATGGTACGACTACTGCTCCTTTGTGTAAAGGGCAGTCACAGCAAACGCAAAATGGGGGTTACTTAAATCAGTGTGTAACAGTAATTGGTAATTACAGTCATGACCTAGTCAGAAAATTTTAAATTTCGTGGAGAGCAGCAAGTTCGGGAACTTCAGTATGAATATTACGGCAATTAAGTAGGTAACATCTGGTATGACAGATTAAACATTCCAAGAATGTAGTCCACTGGAAAGGAGACAGATGGTTGAATGTTTGGAATAAGCTCATCATTCCACAACAGCTTAGCATTTATTTAATTCACGTTGGGGATTTTCATGACCAGAAGCTCCTTCTATTTCAGGTACTTGAATGTTTTTGGAATGTCGCAAATGTTACCAACGTTTGCAGTGAGTCAGCGTTATCAAAATTGGTAGAAATCCCTGTGATTAGGTCTGTTTAAAGCCTGCCATGCGAAACTGTCAGCTGATAGTAAAAGGAATAAAGTAAATCTAAGTGGGATGAAAACTGTTAATTTAATCTAAGATATCTATTTTCACTTACATGTAACGTGGCGTCCTTGTTGTTTGAGTGTTACCACTTGCTGGTACTTTACGATGCACATTTTTCTTCTCTTACAGTTGGTGGTGGACCAAGCGTGCGTCCCTACTGGAGTAACTTCTTGCAGGACACAGACCTCCTGGTGTTCGTGGTAGATGCAGCAGATGACCATAACTTGCCATTAGCATTTCGTGAGCTTAAGAGCCTTTTAGGAGATGAAAGGCTAGCACATGTGCCTCTACTTGTCCTAGCTAATAAGCAGGTTTGTGATTGTGTGGCATTACATGATAAAATTTCATAACATAACATGGCATGTTAAGATGCAATATTAACCTTATTGTTAGTCTTATTTTTGCTTACATTTTCTATCCTACCGAGGTTCTAATATATAACATTTGAATGCTTCATTTAAATTGTTTCTAGCCTTTATGAGCTATAAAATACAGTTTTGTATTGACAATCGTGACATGGTCGTGGGAAGGGTGCCAAACAGTGATACAAAAAGACAGCTGATTTCCTTCTGCACCCTTCCCCAATCTGAGCTTGTGCTCCATCTTTAATGATATTTCAGTCATGGGACATAAAACCCATATTTTCCTTTCTTCAAATCCTGGAGAACTTCTTAAATACTAAGAACTAATGCAGCGTGAGATTACCTTAACAGATGAACTGTCCTTTTATTGAATCCCCTCAATAAATCTGATCTATTTTCTTTCCCTATTATTGATTTCATGTTTCAGCTGATCACTTCTGTTATTACTTTTAGGCATTTGAAGAATGTGGCAGGCTCCAAATGTTAGTCTTTAAAGTTATAATAGGGTGCTATCAAGTGCTTTCCCTCGTTTATGCTTTACCTTGAATTTACCCATATTTAAGGGTAGGTGCAACCAACACCTGAAGTGGAAATAATTTCTTCTAAATGTTCTTGTAATCATTCAGTAACAGTAATTTGCCATAGGCAACAGCAACATACTGGAACAATGTGAGAGTGCTGCTGACCATTTGTGATAAATTATGTATACTGATTTCATTTATAATCCTGTTATACTTCAGGACTCACCCTATTATTTTCATTTTTGTTTATTATTTTCTATATGTACTGTCATGTGCGATGCTCTTTGTTATCAAATAATTACTGCAACCCTCATCCATTTGAACCTACTGTATTTCATCCGTTGGTCTCCTAAAATTTTTACACCCCCCCCCCCCCCCCCCCCCCCCCTGCGGGTCCGGGGATTAGAATAGGCCCGCGGTATTCCTGCCTGTCGTAAGAGGCGACTAAAAGGAGTCCATCCCCCTCACGGGGGTAGTTCGCGCCTGCGTCCGGAGACGGACGGTTCCACGACCTATCATCGTGGTCCTTTTGGTTTTTTCACTTCTCGTTTCTTCCTTCCTTTTGTTGGTTCCTTTCTTTGCTCTTCTCCACCTCACTGTCTTCCTTACTCTTTCCCTTGCCTTCTCCTTGCCTTTTTCTCCTTGCCTTCTCATTGCCTTTTTCTCCTTGCCTTCTCATTGCCTTCTTCTCCTTGCCTTCTCATTGCCTTCTTCCCCTTGCTTTCTCATTGCCTTCTTCTCCTTGCCTTCTCTGGTCTCCGCCTCGGCGTTTGAGACAGTCTGTCCTCTTTCTCCCTCTCTCTCTTCTTTTTCCTCTTCTTCCTTCCTCCCTGTGCGTGCCTGAAGGCCGACCCACGCGTTCGCACGCGTAGCCGGTGACGGGGTAACGCGTAAGTCCCCGCCCTGGGTAGACATGTAAGGCACGCGCGTACCCCCTGGTAAAGGCCAGGCCCGGGGAGGGGTGATTGCCTGAGCTGATACCTTCTGACCATGCCGATTGGTCCCTCCGTCTGTTTCTCGGGAGGTGTGACCTGAGGTGTAAACATTCACCTAAGGCGGGAGTGCCCTCTGAGAGGGTCCCCACAAGGAAGGAGCGCGCCATCGGAGACGCTGGCAATCATGGGGGATTCCTCCGCAATGGATTCTACTCCATCTCTTTCGACTTCGACCCAAAAACAGAAACGTGACCAGCCAACAGTGACAAAAGTACTACCGCCTGCCCCACAGTTCCTCGTAGTTTCTCGAACTGAGGACGGAAAGGATTTTTCCTCTGTCAACCCTTTCGTTATTCAGAAGGGCGTAGATGCCATAGCCGGATCTGTCAAATCCTGTACCAGGTTGCGTAACGGCACCTTATTACTAGAAACTGAGAATGCCTTTCAGGCACAAAAACTGCTTCGGGCCACCCTCCTGTACACGTTCCCTGTCCGGGTGGAGGCCCACCGAACTTTGAATTCGTCTCGTGGTGTGGTCTATACTGGCTCCCTCGACGGATTGACTGACGAGGAGCTTCAATCATTCCTCGCTGAGCAGGGCGTGACGGCTGTCCATAGGGTCATGAAAAAGGTCAACAATGACCTTGTACCGACCCGGACAATTTTCTTGACCTTCGATAGTGTTAAGCTGCCATCGCGCATCAAGGCGGGCTACGAGGTTATTTCTGTTCGCCCGTATATCCCGACACCTACGCGCTGCTACCAGTGTCAGCGTTTCAATCACACTCGACAGTCTTGTTCCAATGCGGCTAAATGTGTCACCTGTGGCAGGGATGCCCATGAGGGTGACTGTCCACCTCCGTCTCCTCGTTGTGTGAACTGTCAGGGTGACCATGCCGCATCCTCCCGCGACTGTCCTGTCTATAAGGAAGAACGCTGTATCCAGGAAATTCGGGTCAAAGAGAAAGTGTCCACCTCGGCTGCTCGCAAGCTATTGGCTAGTAGGAAGCCCACGCTGCTCCCAGCGGGGAAATACAGTACTGTCCTCGCCTCTCCTCGGACTACCCGGGAGGTAGCAACCCAGACATGCGATCAGACCTTCAGCACCACGGTCGTCCGTTCGGCCAGTGCTAAGATCGCGCGGTCGACGTCTCCTCTTCCTCCCATCACCCCACAGCCACGAGCACCTTCTTCAGCTTCTGCTAAGACGAAGACACCGAAGTCAGATGCACGGGCCTTCAAGAAGGAACCATCCCGTGCAGACTTCCTCCGTACCTCGACCTCCCAGCCTTCGACCGGTACTTCCACTACACGTCCTTCCAAAAAGGCGCATAGGAAGCACAGTTCTCCTTCCCCGCCACGGCGCATTTCTTCTCTTGCGCCACCCAGCGGCTGCCGCCCCAGGCCGTCATCCGTTTCGCCTGGCCGCACCGCTGGTCGCCGTACATCTGGCCGTTCACTGGCGGAGGAAGCTCCCCCTCCCGGCCATCCTCCCGAGATGGCCGATGACCCTATAGACCCAATGGACGATGACTGTCCGCCTACTGATAGCGGCGGCAGTGCTCGCTCGAAGCCAGGCCCTAAGCGGCCTTCGAGGTGACCACTTCTCTCATCTTTCTTTTCTTAGGATGGCACTTATTCACTGGAATATTCGCAGCATTCGCTCCAACCGAGAGGACTTGAAGTTGCTGCTCCGCTTGCACCGTCCGCTCGTCGTAGCCCTCCAGGAAACGAAGCTACGCCCATGCGATGAAATTGCCTTGGCACACTACACCTCTGTGCGTTTTGACCTACCCCCTGTGGTAGGTATCCCAGCTCATGGAGGGGTTATGTTGCTGGTCCGGGATGATATTTACTACGATCCCATCACGTTGCACACCGGCCTGCAGGCAGTTGCCATCCGCATTACTCTCCCCACTTTTACGTTTTCCTTTTGTACCGTTTACACTCCATCGTCATCTGCCGTTACCAGGGCAGACGTGATGCAACTTATTGCTCAGCTACCTGCACCATTTTTGTTAACTGGAGACTTCAATGCCCACCATCCCCTTTGGGGCTCTCCAGCATCCTGCCCGAGGGGCTCCTTGTTAGCAGACCTTTTCAACCAGCTCGATCTTGTCTGCCTCAATACTGGCGCCCCTACTTTTCTTTCGGACACATCTCACACCTATTCCCATTTAGACCTCTCTATATGTACTCCCCAACTTGCACGCCGGTTTGAGTGGTATGCACTTTCTGATACATATTCGAGCGACCACTTCCCGTGTGTTATCCATCTCCTGCAGCATACCCCCTCTCCGTGCTTCTCTAATTGGACCATCTCCAAGGCAGACTGGGGGCTCTTCTCTTCCAGGGCGACCTTTCAGGATCAAACCTTTACAAGCTGCGATCGTCAGGTCGCACACCTCACGGAAGTCATTCTCGCTGCTGCTGAATATTCCATCCCTCACCCTCCTTCTTCTCCACGTCGCGTACCGGTCCCCTGGTGGACCGCAGCATGTAGAGACGCTTTACGTGCTCGTCGACGTGCTTTACGCACTTTTAAACGCCACCCTACAGTGGCGAATTGTATCAATTATAAACGATTACGTGCTCAGTGTCATCGTATTATCAAAGAAAGCAAGAAAGCCAGCTGGGCTGCTTTCACAAGCACCTTCAACAGTTTTACTCCTTCTTCTGTTGTCTGGGGTAGCCTGCGCCGGCTATCTGGCACTAAGGTCCACTCACCAGTTTCTGGCTTGAAGGTCGCGAATGACGTCCTTGTGGCCCCTGAGGCTGTCTCCAATGCCTTCGGCCGCTTTTTCGCAGAGGTTTCGAGCTCCGCTCATTACCACCCTGCCTTCCTCCCCCGCAAACAGGCAGAGGAGGCTAGGCCACCTAACTTCCGCTCCTCGAATTGTGAAAGTTATAATGCCCCATTCACCATGCGGGAACTCGAAAAAGCACTTGGCCGATCACGGTCCTCTGCTCCAGGGCCAGATTCTATTCATATTCAGATGCTGAAGAACCTTTCTCCTGCGGGTAAAGGTTTTCTTCTTCGTACATACAATCGCATCTGGATTGAGGGACATGTTCCCGCATGCTGGCGCGAGTCTATTGTTGTCCCGATTCCTAAGCCGGGGAAGGACAAGCACTTGCCTTCCAGTTATCGACCTATCTCGCTTACCAGCTGTGTCTGTAAAGTGATGGAGCGAATGGTTAACTCTCGATTGGTTTGGCTGCTCGAGTCTCGACGCCTACTTACCAATGTACAATGTGGATTTCGTAGGCGCCGCTCTGCTGTTGACCATCTGGTTACCTTGTCGACCTTCATTATGAATAACTTCTTGCGGAAGCGCCCGACCGCGGCTGTGTTCTTTGATTTGGAGAAAGCTTACGACACCTGTTGGAAGGCGGGCATCCTCCGCACCATGCATACATGGGGCCTTCGCGGTCGCCTCCCTCTTTTTATTCGTTCCTTTTTAATGGATCGACAGTTCAGGGTACGTGTGGGTTCTGTCCTGTCCGACACCTTTCGCCAGGAGAATGGGGTGCCACAGGGCTCAGTTTTGAGCGTCGCTCTCTTCGCCATCGCGATCAATCCAATAATGGATTGCCTCCCAGCTGATGTATCAGGCTCCCTTTTCGTGGACGATTTTACCATCTATTGCAGCGCGCAGTTTACACGTGTCCTGGAGCGCTGTCTTCAGCGTTCTCTTGACCGTCTTTACTCCTGGAGTGTCGCCAATGGCTTCCGTTTTTCTGCCGAGAAGACGGTCTGTATTAACTTCTGGCGATACAAAGAGTTTCTCCCACCGTCCTTAAGACTCGGTCCCGTTGCTCTCCCAATCGTGGAGACAACCAAATTTTTAGGCCTTACATTTGACAGGAAACTTAGCTGGTCTCCACATGTGTCATATTTGGCCGCCCGTTGTACCCGTTCTTTAAATGTCCTCCGTGTTCTCAGTGGTCTGTCGTGGGGAGCGGATCGAACCGTCCTACTTCGTCTATATCGGTCGATCGTCCGCTCCAAGCTGGATTATGGGAGCTTCGTATACTCCTCTGCACGGCCATCCATCTTACGCCGCCTCAACTCCATACAACATCGGGGTTTACGACTTGCGATCGGAGCATTTTATACCAGTCCCGTAGAGAGTCTTCATGCTGACGCTGGCGAATTGCCACTCACCTACCGGCGCGATATACTGCTTTGTCGGTATGCCTGTCGGCTACTGTCAATGCCCGACCATCCGTCTTATCGTTCCTTTTTTGACGACTCTCTTGACCGTCAATACGGGTTGTATGTCTCTGCCCTGCTACCCCCTGGCGTTCGCTTTCGTCGCCTCCTTCAACACCTTACTTTTTCCCTCCCTGCAACCTTTCGAGTGGGCGAGAGCCGCACGCCACCTTGGCTCCAGGCTCAGGTCCGCGTTCACCTTGACCTCAGCTCGCTCCCAAAAGAGGTCACCCCCGGTTCGGTCTACCACTCCCGTTTTTTGGAACTTCGTTCGAAGTTCATCGACATGACTTTCATTTATACAGATGGCTCTAAGACCAATGACGGGGTCGGGTGTTCCTTTATTGTCGAGGCACAAAGTTTCAAATACCGGCTCCATGGCCATTGTTCGGTCTTCACAGCTGAGCTCTTTGCCCTCTACCAGGCTGTTCTTTACATCTGCCGCCACCGACATTCTGCTTATGTCATCTGCTCAGATTCCCTGAGCGCCATCCAGAGCCTCAGTGATCCGTACCCGGTTCACCCTTTCGTACACCGGATCCAACGCTCTCTTCAGCAGCTGGTGGACGTCGGTTCTCCAGTTAGCTTTATGTGGGTTCCGGGCCATGTCGGTATGCCTGGGAACGAAGCTGCAGATGCCGCGGCCAAGGCTGCGGTCCTCCAGCCTCGAACAGCTTCTTGTTGCGTCCCTTCGTCCGATTTTAGCAGGGTGATTTGTCGGCGCATCTTATCTCTGTGGCATGCCGATTGGGCTGCACTTACCGACAACAAGCTTCGGGCCTTAAAACCTCTTCCCGTGGCTTGGACGTCCTCCTCACGCCCTTCTCGGCGGGAGGAGGTCGTTTTAGCCCGGTTAAGAATTGGACACTGCCGGTTCAGCCATCGCCATCTGCTGACGGCTGCGCCGGCGCCGTTCTGCCCATGTGGGCACTTGCTGACGGTTAGACACATTTTAATGTCCTGTCCAGATCTTAACACACTGGGCCTCGATCTTAACCTGCCAAATACTTTCGATGCTATTTTAGCGGATGACCCACGAGCAGCTGCTCGTGTTCTTCGTTTTATCAATTTGACACACCTCGCTAAGGACATTTGATGATGCTGTTTTTTAATCCTATGCCTGTCAGTCTGTCTTTTATCGTGTTTTCCCTTTTAGTTGTTGTGGTCAACTTGTGCCTCGCGGTGCATTCTTAGAGTAGTCAGGGCGCTAATGACCATTGAAGTTGTGCGCCAAAAAAAAAAAAAAAAAAAAAAAACCACCACACACACACACACACACACACACACACACACACACACACACACACACAGATATTCTCTCTCTTCCCTCCATTACGAAACTGATGCATTTGTTATGCCTCAGGATATTTCCTATAAATTGATCAGTACCTCTTCATAAGTTACTGAATCTACCCATCTAATCTTCAACATTCTTCTATAGCATCATATTGTCTTAACTGTATGCCTTACCATCCGTGTCTCACTTTCATATAGGGTGACACTCCAGACAGGAAGAAACAATTTGCATCACTTAAATTTATATTAAATATATATTTTTTTAAATGCTTTTCATGCTATAGGCAATCTGCATTTTCTATCACCACTACTTTGGCCATCATCAGTTATTTTGCTATCCAACTCATCTACTTCTAGCATCTCATTTTCTAATTTAATACGGTTATCATTGCCAGATATAATTGGAATGTATCTCATTTCCAATGTTTTACTTTTGTTGATGTTTATCATATGTCATCTTTTTCAAAACACTATCTATTTCATTCACCTGGTATTCCAAGACCTTAGCTGTCTCTGACAGAATTACAGTCTGATTGGCAAACCTCCTCGTCCCAAATTTGTCCCTGCTTTCCTTCACAGCTTGTAGATTGGAGACAGAATACAATCCAAATAACTTTTCCCTCACTGCATTTTATCTCTATTATCTTAAGTGTTTCAGAGAGCATATTCTTTTCAACATTGTCAAAAGCCTTCTGTAAAACTAAAAATGCTGTAAATGTAGGTTTGCCTTTATTTAGCCAGTCTTAAAAGATAAATTGTAGGGTCAGTATTGCCTTGCGTGTTTTTGCATTTTTCCAGAGACCAAAATGATCATAACCAAGAATGCCTTCTGCCAGTTTTTCCACTCTTCTGTAAATAATTTGTCAGTTCTTTGCAGTCATGATTTACTGAACTGATTATT
Organism: Schistocerca piceifrons; assembly: GCF_021461385.2. Lineage (NCBI taxonomy): Eukaryota > Metazoa > Arthropoda > Insecta > Orthoptera > Acrididae > Schistocerca > Schistocerca piceifrons. Next base: position 115,499,823 of record NC_060138.1, read on the forward strand.
CAATACTTTTGACACCTGTCAGCACCTGCCTACTGGCAATTGGAATTATTACATTCTTCTTGAAGTCCATGTGTATTTCACTTGCCTCATTTATATCTTGCACAGCAGAGAAAATAGTTCTGTCTAATGGCTGACTCTCCCAAGGACCTCAGTATTTCTGAGGGAATGTCATCTACTCAAGTAGCCTTGTTTCCACTTAGGTATTCCAGTGCTTGATCACTTTTTTCAGCATTCCAGTGCATGGTCACTTTCTTCACAGTATATAAACAACTGAAATTTCTAGATGTATTATATTTCCCAACTCTTCTCCATCTACTTCTGCTTCCCTTTCTATAACACTGACTTAAAGTTTGTTACCCCTGTATAATAGTTCTGCATAGTTGTTCAACCCTTCAGCATTCCATCTTTACGTGGCAATGGTTTGCCATCTGAGGTCGTGGTTCTCTTTCCCCCAAAGGTCTTTCTAATTTTCATATAGGCAGCATCAGCATCTATCTTGCTCTCAGTTACACATACTTCTTATGTCTCACATTTGTCCTCTAACCATTCCTGCTTAACATTTTGGAATTTTGGTCAATCTCATTTTATAGATATCCATATTCCCTTTTGCATACTGCGTTTTTACATTTTCCCCTTATGTCAGGTGTCAGGTTGGGTATGCTTTGCATTACCTGAGGATTTCTACTGGACTTTTTGCTTATTTTATCCTGTGCTGTCTGCACTGTTTCATCCCTCAAGGCTTTGCATTCAACTTATTTTATATTCTTTATCCCTGCTTCAGTCAGTTGGCACCTAATTCTCCCTCTGAAGCTCTCAACAACCTCTGACTTTTTTCAACTTTTTTCCATCTCCTTAATTTCCTACTATCTTGAAATATCTTGTGTTAATCTGCAGTTGATAACCAATAAATTATGGTCAGGTCCCCGTATCTGTCCCTGGATATGTTTTGCAGTATAAAACGTTATTTTGAAACCTCTGTCTGCCACTTACATAATCTACCTGAAATCTTTCTGTGCCTCCGGGTGTCTTCCATGTATAAAACTTGTTAGGGATATTTGTCTGTAATTGTGTGCATTCCTTCTTTTACACTTCTTATAAACAGGAGCAATGTGTGCTCCTTATCTGTCTGTGGGACTCTTGGTTGCACAAGAGATTTGAGTAACGGAAGCATTAATATTATTCACAAGTTTAATGTTAAATCTAACATAATTTTCTTAGGGCCTTGCATTGTGTTAACTTAGTGTAGTTCCAATGGCTTTTGCAAAATTTCACACATTTGTTTATTTGTGAAGTAGTGTAGGCAGTCATGGACCCCTTCACCTATTGTCATTCATGGCAAGGAGTATAACAGAGTGGTAGAAAGGAGCTATTGTGTTTGACTTTGTCCATGAACATACTATGAATAAATATGACAGATTTGTTGGTGTATATGCAGACTGTCCATCATATCTACAAGGAATAGAATATCCTTTCCAATCACGTAACACGGCATAAGAACAGTGGCCGTAAAAATAACTCAAGTGAGAGGGACTGGAATAACATCAATGGTTTTTTGGAATGCTGTCAGTGTTAAATTTACTTTATGCATCTGTAACCCTCTTATGCTCAGTGTCAGAAGATCTACTTAATAAAACTTCTCTTGGTAACCGTTATTGATGTTTGCCGACATGGCCTTGTTATTCTGTTCCACCTAACTGTGTTGCAGCAATCTTCACAGGACTTCATCTCCTTGTGTGTGCATGGGTGCTTAAAGAGAGTGTTAATTGTCTTCCACGTTACTCAGATGACATAAACTACTGAACTTTGAACCTCATGTATTAACACTTTCTCTTATAAAAACATCGTGTTTCAGTTTGAAATCCTGTGTAAAAATGGACTGATGGATCTTTTTAAAACTGATATAACTTGGATAAGATAAAGGCAAAAAGTATTTTCTACACAAACCTGTTCAACAGACAGTTTTCATGGTGTCCGTTGTAGCCATGGCCTTCTCTTTTTCACTGTGTCTTGTAAACCTCTTCAAACCACAATGTCAAGGAACAAGTGGCCCCACACAGCAGGTGGAGATGCTCATTTGTTGTCCCGCCTTGTAGATGTGGTGGTTCAAGACTTTTTGCATCTGCACATGTTGTAACAATATCTCACACAGTGGGAAGTCCCAACACTTAAAACATCATGAACATATTTCATCATCTTGGAATGCTGGGAGTGGAACATTCACTTTCCAAAAAACGTTATGTCACACTTCATATCCCGCCCACTGTGACTAAAGATGTCATATAAACCCTCTTAATTACATGCTTTTATTAGTCTTTTTGCGTTTCCTGTCTCCAAGAGAGAACAATATATTTTTGCTTAAAACCATAGTCCAACCTCTCTTTGAGATAATTTCGTTAACAGTCATTTTACCACTTTAACTACATCCACATCTACATCTACATCCATACTCCGCAAGCCACCTGACGGTGTGTGGCGGAGGGCACCCTGAGTACCTCTATCGGTTCTCCCTTCTATTCCAGTCTCGTATTGTTCGTGGAAAGAAGGATTGTCGGTATGCTTCTGTGTGGGCTCTAATCTCTCTGATTTTATCCTCATGGTCTCTTCGCGAGATATACATAGGAGGGAGCAATATACTGCTTGACTCTTCGGTGAAGGTATGTTCCCGAAACTTTAACAAAAGCCCGTACCAAGCTACTGAGCATCTCTCCTGCAGAGTCTTCCACTGGAGTTTATCTATCATGTCCGTAACGCTTTCGCGATTACTAAATGATCCTGTAACGAAGCGCGCTGCTCTCCGTTAGATCTTCTCTCTCTCTTCTATCAACCCTATCTGGTACGGATCCCACACTGCTGAGCGGTATTCAAGCAGTGGGTGAACAAGCGTACTGTAACCTACTTCCTTTGTTTTCAGATTGCATTTCCTTAGTATTCTTCCAATGAATCTGCTTTACCGACGATCAACTTTATGTGGTCATTCCATTTTAAATCACTCCTAATGCGTACTCCTAGATAATTTATGGAATTAACTGCTTCCAGTTGCTGACCTGCTATTTTGTAGCTAAATGATAAGGGATCTATCTTTCTATGTATTCGCAGCACATTACACATGTCTACATTGAGATTGAATTGCCAATCCCTGCACCATGCGTCAATTCGCTGCAGATCCTCCTGCATTTCAGTACAATTTTCCATTGTTACAACCTCTCGATACACCACAGCATCATCTGCAAAAAGCCTCAGTGAACTTCCGATGTCATCCACAAGGTCATTTATGTATATTGTGAATAGCAACGGTCCTATGACACTACCCTGCGGCACACCTGAAATCACTCTTACTTCGGATGACTTCTCTCCATTGAGAATGACATACTGCGTTCTGTTATCTAGGAACTCTTCAATCCAATCACACAATTGGTCTGATAGTCCATATGCTCTTACTTTGTTCATTAAACGACCGTGGGGAACTGCATCAAACGCCTTGCGGAAGTCAAGAAACACGGCATCTACCTGTGATCCCGTGTCTATGGCCCTCTGAGTCTCGTGGACGAATAGCGCGAGCTGGGTTTCACACGACCGTCTTTTTCGAAACCCATGCTGATTCCTACAGAGTAGATTTCCAGTCTCCAGAAAAGTCATTATACTCGAACATAATACGTGTTCCAAAATTCTACAACTGATCGACGTTAGAGATATAGGTCTATAGTTCTGCACATCTGTTCGACGTCCCTTCTTGAAAACAGGTATGACCTGTGCCCTTTTCCAATCCTTTGGAACGCTACGTTCTTCTAGAGACCTACGGTACACCGCTGCAAGAAGGGGGGCAAGTTCCTTCGCGTACTCTGTGTAAAATCGAACTGGTATCCCGTCAGGTCCAGCGGCCTTTCCTCTTTTGAGCGATTTTAATTGTATCTCTAGCCCTCTGTCGTCTATTTCGATATCTACCACTTTGTCATCTGTACGACAATGTAGAGGAGGAACTACAGTGCAGTCTTCCTCTGTGAAACAGCTTTGGAAAAAGACATTTAGTATTTCGGCCTTTAGTCTGTCATCCTGTGTTTCAGTACCATTTTGGTCACAAAGTGTCTGGACATTTTGTTTTGTTCCACCTACCGCTTTGACATAAGACCAAAATTTCTTAGGATTTTCTGCCAAGTCAGTACATAGAACTTTACTTTCGAATTCATTGAACGCCTCTCGCATAGCCCTCCTCACACTACATTTCGCTTCACGTAGTTTTTGTTTGTCTGCAAGGCTTTGGCTATGTTTATGTTTGCTGTGAAGTTCCCTTTGCTTCCGCAGCAGTTTTCTAACTCGGTTGTTGTACCACGGTGGCTCTTTTCCATCTCTTACGATCTTGCTTGGCACATACTCATCTAACGCATATTGTACGATGGTTTTGAACTTTGTCCACTGATCCTCAACACTATCTGTACTTGAGACAAAACTTTTGTGTTGAGCCGTCAGGTACTCTGTAATCTTCTTTTTGGCACTTTTGCTAAACAGAAAAATCTTCCTACCTTTTTTAATATTTCTATTTACGGTTTAAATCATCGATGCTGTAACCGCTTTATGATCGCTGATTCCTTGTTCTGCGTTAACTGTTTCAAATAGTTCGGGTCTGTTTGTCACCAGAAGGTCTAATATGTTATCGCCACGAGTTGGTTCTCTGTTTAACTGCTCAAGGTAGTTTTCAGATAAAGCACTTAAAAAATGTCGCTGGATTCTTTGTCCCTGCCACCCGTTATGAACGTTTGAGTCTCCCAGTCTATATCCGGCAAATTAAAATCTCCACCCAGAACTATAACATGGTGGGGAAATCTACTCGAAATATTTTCTAAATTATCCTTCAGGTACTCAGCCACAACAGCTGCTGAGCCAGGGGGCCTATAGAGACATCCAATTACCATGCCTGAGTCTGCTTTAACCGTGACCTTCACCCAAATTATTTCACATTTCAGATCTCCGTCAATTTCCTTCGATACTATTGCACTTCTTATCGCTATAAACACGCCTCCCCCTTCACAGTCCAGCCTGTCTCTGCGGTATACATTCCAGTCCGAGTTTAGGATTTCATTACTGTTTACGTCTGGTTTCAGCCAACTTTCTGTCCCTAGTGTTATATGGGCGTTGTGACCGTTTATTAATGAGAGCAGTTCTGGGACCTTTCTATAGACACTCCTGCAGTTTACTATTAGCACGTTAATATTGTTATTCCCTGTTGCATTTTGCCTTCTCCTACCTTGCCGCGTCTCAGGAGGCATCTTGTTGGGCCTAGGAAGGGAATTCTCTAACCTAAAAAACCCCCATGTGCACTCCACACGTACTCCACTACCCTTGTAGCCGCTTCCGGCGTGTAGTGCACGCCTGACCTATTTTGGGGGACCCTACATTTCTCCACCCGATAGCGGAGGTCGAGAAATTTGCACCCCAGATCTACGCAGAATCGTCTGAGCCTCTGGTTTAAGCCTTCCACTCAGCTCCAAACCAGAGGACCGCAATCGGTTCTGGGAACTATACTACAAGTAGTTAGCTCAGATTCCACCCCACGAGCGAGGCTTTCCACCTTCACCAATTCCGCCAACCGCCTGTACGAACTGAGGATGACCTCTGAACCCAGACGGCAGGAATCATTGGTGCCGACATGAGCAACAATTTGCAGTCGGGTGCACCCAGTGGTCTCTATCGCCGCCGGCAGGGCCTCCTCCACATCTCGGATGAGACCCCCCGGCAAGCAGACAGAGTGAACACTGGTCTTCTTCCCCGACCTTTCTGCTATTTCCCTAAGGGGCTCCATCACCCGCCTAACGTTGGAGCTCCCAATAGCCAATAAACCCCTCCCCCCATGTGCCTGCTCGGACCTTGCTGAAAGAGCAGCCACATGTCCACTCACAGGCAGAGCGGGCCATGCCACACGGCCAGCCTCCACATTTTCCCTCCGCCTCGTGCGTCGCGAACGCCGCTGAACCTGCCACTCTCCTTGGGGAGAGGGTAGCCCAACCGCGCCCCGTACCCGCGAAGATGTCTCGACAGCAGGGACAGTAAAAGGTAAAATTGAAAGGCAACAGAACAGCAAAAGGTGAAGAAACCGTTTCAAGGAAAAACTGAACAGGAAATACTGAAACTGTAAACCCAACAGACATCAAACTGCCGAACCCACGTAGAATGGAGGTCCCCTGAGGACTTTACTTCTTCACCATATCAACGGCATATAAACCTTTTTCTTACTCCATTTTGGGGTCTACTAAGAATACTGCGTACGGATGTGGAATACCCACTATTTTAAATTGTCCACACCATCTTGGGGGGGGGGGGGGGATTTGCGAGTCTCTTTCTTTATATTTGGACTGTGGTGATGATGCTAAATCAGTTGTAGCTCATCGATATGGAATATTGTTGTATTCACATTCTCATTGTGTCTCTTAACTCTGATTTCTGCTTGCTGGTGAAAACTATTAGCCACTATTTTCTGTAGTTCTTCTGTTTCTGTCTTTCTTACAGCTGGCCATTTAAATAATTTTAATAGGATTTCACCATTAAAATTTTTCAATACCACATCAACGAGAGATAGTCCTGTAGATATGTGCAGTAGTTCATTTCTGATTATTTGACACTCCGAAATCATCTGAGCCTATGTAGTATGTTTGCAGAACAGTATGTTCTGCACAAACGCCTAAATTCCTTCATTGCTTGCTCACAAGGGCTCGATAATGGGTAGTATTTTGAAGAAGCTTTATAGCTCTTCACCTACATAATAAAGCACCTTCCCCTACTGTTCCAGCTTGCTTCTGACAGTAACAGCATTTGCTCACATTGCCGCAGCATTCGTCCAAAATAGTCAGTGTTTTCTGAACATTTGGTGTTTCATTAAATTCTGACCCTGCTCTAACACTTCTATATCTAAGATCTGATCATTTAATGTCTTTAAGTCAATCGTATACCTATTTCTACTGGACATTCGTTTTGTTTCTTGCTAGGTCACACTGTTTATTTACTTCAGTCTGTAACTCCTTAGCCAAATTACAAATCCACACTTTGCATATTATAAATAAATATGCAGATTTAACAGTACTTAAATGTCACTTCTTATTTATGTCTACACCATTTTAATTCTTTGGGAGTTTTAAACTCAGACAAAGCATAAGAAATCTCAGTTATGTACTGAGTATAGCTCACTGGATGATGGAAACAGCTTGCTGCACCTGTGGACATTGACTGTAGATGAGCTGCCATCGCGTCGATCGACAGCAGTTGTAGTGGTGTCATGGACAGCCAAATCGGTTGTAGCCCTCCGGCCCAAGACAGGATATCATCTTAGACAAACAGTGAAATCTTCTTGTATTCCTGTGTCCTATTTGACTCGAACATGGTTGTATTTACTGCCGTCATCCATGTTGCTATGGGCCAAAATATTTAATCTTTAATTCCCTTTTAAATTTAGAACCGCTATTGGAGTCCCATCACAGTCAACATAGTGAAATGCAAAATAGTTGGTATCAATGGTGCATTTCCTGTATGCATTCTGTAACTCTCCTGTGTTCAATGTCAGAAGATCTACTTAACAAAATTTATCTTGGTCACAATTTTTGATACTAGTTCCACCTAACAATGTTGCAGTAGTCTTCACAGGACTTAGTATACTTTTACTTGTATGGATGCTGCAAGAGAGCGTCAGTTGTCTTCCAAGTAAGTTCTCTTAAATGATGTAAACTACTGATCTTTAAGCATTTTGTATTAATACTTTCTCTAACAAAAGCATTGTGTCTCAATATACAACCTTATGTACAAGGTAGGTTGACAGGCCGTTTTAAAACTGATGTAGTTTGGATAAGATATGGACAAGAAGTATGTCAGTTTTCATGGCATTCATTGTAGCCATGGCCCTCTCTTTTTCTCCTTTTCCGCTAAACACCTTCAAATAATGACACCAAGGAACATGTGGCCCCGGACAGCACGTGGAAATGCTCACTTGCTACCCCACCTTGTAGATGCGATGAGTTAAGACATTCTCCCATCCGCACATATTGTACCAATATCTCACAAAGGAGGTTGTCTAGAGATTTACTTCTACAGGATGTCATGAATGTCTTTCGTCATCTCAACCACTAGTCATCCGATCTTAACCACACGGAAAATACTAGGGTTTATTCGGAACAGTGGGTGGAATGTAGCAATCAACATTTCTCGTTGTTGAATCTGTAGAATATAATCATCGACTTGTAATATCAGGATCGATATGGCATACCCGAAGTGACACTCTTCTTCACCGCATTGTGGTCATTGAGGCTGATGTTATAGTTTTAGTTTGATATTTTCTGGGGTTGACTTAATTTTTTGTATGGTGTATTTATGTTAGTAGGCTCTTCAGTATGATAGTATTTTTAAACAAGAGATTTTTGCCTCTTGTCTTTAGTTTCCCACACCAAAATGATCAGTGGTACTCGTGGTGAGGATTTAATCCATCCATTGACCTTAACAAAGAATTACAACTTCTTAGGATTTTATGAAAGATTTTTGTGAAGATTTGAACATATAAATTGTTGTAGGCTTCACTCAGAGCCTTCTTAACAATAACAGGCATAAGTTGTAATTGAGTTTCATCAGTTTTTGTAAATTCCCTTTTGTGGTAGGGTTGTGCGGTGTCCAGGCTGATGCCAGCCTTTGATTTCGATTTTTTTGTGTAGGTTATTAATCCAAGCTTCTCCCTTGGACTCATGTGGTTCAGTGGATCCCTTTCTTGGTATTAGCAAGACAGAAAAATATGAAATAATCCCACAAGCGTAAAAAAGACCTATGTAACAGTGGTCAGTAATGTTTAACTGCTAGACTATGGAGATTACCTGTTGAGTTAGTGGCACTCTACAGCTACCATATGTTTGGGATATTCATTACTTTTGAATTTTGACTGTCTTTGTAATACTGATATGGTGGAATATGGTGGCTGATAGAAATGTCCAGGTACACTGATATCGGTTGGGCTTAATATTTGCTGTTTGTTGTTGTAAACACTTAGCTTCATGAAGAGTCTAACCTGTCTTCCCGGGTGATATTCCCAATTTCTGCCTCTGGTTTGAGCCAATTCAGTTCATAGTTTTATGCGAGCACAACAGTTTCCTTAGAGAGAGTAGAGTTCTGGGACTTTTCTGCAAACTATTTGACAGTTAATTACAGTTGCTTCAGCATGTTTTCCTCCATCTGTATTCTTTGATCAGTTTCAGTGATTCGGTCTTCAAATGGCATTATTTTATTGTGTAGTTTTACCTAATTTTAAAACAGAACATGTGTACTTCATTCATGCTGTGCCACCCAAGTGGCCATTAATAGTGCATACGCAATCTTCGAAGACAGTACTTTGATCATCAAGCGCATTACACATGCACGCGCGTGCCACCCCCCCTTCCCCCCCCTCCCCCTCCGACCCTTACACACACACAAAACTTTCTCATTGTGTAGTTATTTAGTTTTTATTACTTTTGGGTAATCTTTTCCCTGGTTTTGCTTTTTCACTAATTACAGTATTGCCTTATTGCTCCCTTTATTTCATTTTATGCTGTGGTAGTATATTTATCAGGCCAGAGATGTCATTTCAGTCATCTCCTAATACTGTAAGCCATTGTAAGTACTTATTGGGAATTAATGTTCATTCCTTACCCTGCTAATGGCTCTGCCCATTTTCTCTAAGGTGTGATATGCCACTGTTTTCAACAATCTTTTCACTTTATGCACATTATTCTAAATAAAATTATCTTCAGAAAATCATTAATTTTTTGGTCATGCTCTACACACAATATTCATTTGTTTAACTACAGTGTGTATATGACCCAGGACAATCGGGAGATCTGGGAAAAACCCAGGAATTTTTTCATCCAGGAGAAAACCGAGAAAAGCCCGAGAATTTTTCAGAATTCCGGGAATTTTTCATTGTTTTAGCTAAATTTTTGTAATGTTGACTGGTAAGAACCAATACTCTAACAAAGGATATTACTGTGTCCTGCTACTGCAGAATAATACTGCAGCAATAAAACATGGATGAGAAAATAAATGAAAATAAACTTAAATTGCAAATGACATGCGCCATATAAAAAAAATCATGCTCATACAAGTGTCTGCCAACAGCAAAATGTGTCAAAGGCTTTAGGAAGACAATGCAATGCTTTATAACAACAAATTGCCTCTGATGAGTTGACGTTACAACTGTTTACATTAGATTCATTTCAGCAGTTGCAAGCGCCCTCGTGTGCATGCGCAGTTGAGTCGTGTGTGAGTAGTACCTTCACCTGCCTCTGGCTACAGTAATGTGGCTGTTGGCTGTGTAAGCAGTAGCAGCAAGCAGCCACATTCTACCCGGAGAAATGGGGACTTCACACAAATTATGGAAGAATATGACGATTCCAAATTTATACAAAAATCTCATGCTACTACTTTTTGATCTCATGCCTGAGAAACTGGAGTGTGTGAATTAAATGTGAAACTGTTTCCTAACATAAAGCATTTTGCTTATAATAGACCAAATAAGCATTTCATATTGGTACTTCGTGAATCATATTCTGTCGTGTTATCAAAATTACCATTATTGCCAAAATAGTCTCGCTTATTTGGTTGCTGAAATATTAGAAAAGGCTATTTTGTTTTTTCTAGCAGACTGTGACGAAATAAATGCAGTCAGATTGAGAAACCACACCAGTCTTGGGTACTATTTGTATTAACAGCTTTTCCGGTATTAGACAATGACATTTCAATTTTTCATGTAGCAAAAGTTTGACAAATTTTAGTGAGCTAATAGATTCTTTCGCACAAAGGAAAGCGCACCATCTAAAGCTGTAGCCAGATAAGAGAGAAGAAAACGCTAGGACCTAAGGGTTGAAGAAAAGTTTGATGTCTTGCTAGTCTCTTGTTTTACTGGTTAAGTTATTAGCTAATAGGCAATAAAGAGTGCAAATTTTCTGAAGAGTTCTTGTTCTCCTGGTTACAAATAATCCAATCCAGTGTTAACTGCGAGATTTTTTTAAAGAGGGGCAGAATGTCAAACCAGCCAACTGGGAGCAGGAGAGGCACCACAGGACATTTTAACTTCCACTGTCCTGAATGTAGCTTGATGCCATCCATTGCTAAATATACACGTTTGAGTTCCACAGAGTGAAATACACTGATGTGCGGTTGAAGAATGCTGTGTGAAGAGCATGGCACTGCATCGTGGCTAACTTAATACCAAATAACATGTCTTACATTTCCTCGAAGATGCAAGGGTTGGAACTTTAATAGTGGCAACTATTTATTTACAGCTTGTACAAAATAGGTATGTGCTTCAAAGCTTTATTGGCCTTCAAAGTAGTCACAAGCATTGTGTATAACCCATTGCCAGCGATGTGGAAGTCGTAGGATACTCTTAGCAGTGCCAGATGTGTTGACAGTTCAAGTGGCGCGGTCTATTGCACGACGAATTTGGAGCAGTTCTGAAGCAGATGCCCTAAAGTGTTTCCTTCAGTTTAGAAATCAAGATGAACACACGAGGGCTTAAGCCAGTGGAATGCAGTAGGTAGTATAGCACTTAGCAGCCACATCGGTCAAACAAATCAGTAACAGTTTGCACTGTATGGTTGTGTTCCAAAAATGAACACCATAGAGACAGAAGTGATGACAGTTTCTGCAGGACCTGGCCATGATTTTGCAGGACAATGCTCAAGCATGTACAGTGCAAGCTGTTACTGATTTGTTTGACTGATGGGACTGCTAAGTGCTATACCACCTACTGCACTCCCCTGTCTTAAGCCCTCGTGAGTTCAACTCAATTTTTAAACTGAAGGAAACATTCCACGGCAGTCGCTTTAGAACTACTACAAATTCGTCAGGCAATAGATCGCGCCGCTCGAACTGTCAACACAACTGGCACTGCTAAGAGTATCCTACGACTTCCACATTGCTGGCAACGGGTTATACACAATGCTGGGACTACTTTGTGGACAGTAAAACTTTGAAACATGTGCTTATTTTGTACGAGCTGTAAATAAATAGTTTCCACTATTAAAGTTCCAACCCTCATATATGTTTTATGTATCAGACTCTTCAGAAAGATGTGCACTACAAAATGAACGTATTTTTGTGAAGTCGTTTCCTTTCAAATTTTTGATGTCCTATCTCAAACATTCAAGTGAGGAGGGAAAGGGGGGGGGGGGGCACTATCTAGTATTGCCCGGAAAGATCGTAGATCCGGGGCTGATGCGCAGAGCAGTCTTGAGTTATAGTGGGGGAGGGGGAGGGGGAAGGGGGGTAGTCTTCATGTGATCTGTATTTACATTTGGTGGTTTTGCTGTTTCCTCTTTGTTTACTGCTCTCACATCAAAGGAAAACAAAACGGATTTCTGTGGCTGGGAGCTATCAGGTGAATTAAAACAGTCACATAATTATGGAAGGCTAAAATATGATATTTGTTTCAGATTTTATTTTATTTCCAATTCCCTGACTGTCAAGCATAGATGCCTTGCAGGGCAATGAAGTTATATTTGTCAGTTTGCCTAACTATTGGCTAGTTTCAACCATCCTCTTCATTTCAAGTGCATATTTTCATCTTCTAGCATGTATGGTATTGTGTCATAATGAAGAACCAAACATGAGCTAATACAGTACTGGTACTCCAAGAAAATTTACATCCTGAAAACCACACTGAAACCCTTAATATCAGGTCGAGGCCTACTTAATTGGGAGTCTGTACATACGAATGTGCACTTTAAGCTGAATTATGCATTTTAATATGGTTCACGAAATTCCGACACTCTTTGAGTATCCTCTGATGTCGTGTTTCAAAAAATGGCATAATGTAAGATCTTTTTCCACAAGATGAACTATGTGCGTGAATGTACGATGAATTTCTTAAATCATAGAGCATTTGACTCTCATTTAAGAATCAGCTCTTTGATGTCAAAATATTTAGAAGAATTTTGAGCCCAGAATATCAGAGATTTTTGTTGGTATTAAAACAATTTTACCGGCGCATTTGTGTGATGTATCTTAAAGTGTTAACACGCGCAAAAAAGGTGAACAATATAAGTGAAAGCTTAGCTTCTCTTCCAGCTTATTAATCTACCGAGACAAATATTATACGTGAGAAATTTGCTTTTCTTGTAGCAACACTGTGCATATTAATTTAAACCATTAACTTTCCCTGTTACGGTTTTTCTTGCTACTTAACAATGATTTTGCTATTGGCTGACTACATCACGTGTCCTGTACTCTGAATATCCACTGTCATTGGCTGGCGAGATCACGTGACATGAGCTGTGACTGGTTTACAAAGTGCCTCGCATTCTCTATTTCAATGCTTCAGAAAGTAACATGCGGTGTCTGATGGAATTCAAATTTAATGTGTATTTTTAACCAGGAAATCCGGGAGAAATCCAGGAATATTTTTTTGTTGTCCACGTATACACCCTGAACTACATTGAGTTGTTATCAAAATATCATCATCTACATTTAATTTTTTCTATCTGTATTCATCACAGTTACCTCAAGCAAGGGAATTTTGTTCACCTTAAAGAAGTGCTTAGTGAAAGGGCTTTGGTGCTGTCAGTAAATTAATAGTTCAGATAAATATATAAAATCAAAGGCAGTAAATAATTGCAGTAGTGGAGGTAATCATATCTGGTAGATTAGCTACTGGTAGGTTCAAACAGGTTGCGAGTATAACACTTTGTGAACTCAGTTGGAATCCGTAGAGGGAAGATGATATTCTTTTTGCAAAACATTATTGAGAAAATTTAGAGCACCGGCATTTGTGGCTGGCTGCAGAAAGATTATACTGTCACCATTGTACATTCTGTGTTAACGGCCATGAAGACAAAGTTAGTAAAATTAGGGCTCATAGGGAAATGTTTAGACAATCACTTTTCCCTTGCTCGATTTGCGAGTGGAACGGGAAAGGGAATGCCTAATAGTGGTCAAGGTACTTTCCACCATGCACCATATGGTAGCTTGCAGATTATGTATGTAGATGTATATAAGAAAAGACAGGCATGTTATTATGAAGCAAAAGGGCAGTGCTTGCGAGGCAGAATTAGTTTGAATGATAAAGAAAGACATGATATGGACAAATACGAAAAAAATATGCACAAAAGATGTGTGACAATTACCAAGCCCATGGTGTCAACTAATTTGTGTAACTGGGGTTGAAAAGAAAGAGGAAAAACATGTTTACAGGTCCTTGGCACCATGTCCTGTAATATGTACAAAATAACTGGTTCTTATCTGTGTTGCAGGATCTCCCCAATGCAAAAAACAGTGAGGAGATTGCAGACATTTTAGACCTGAACAGCATTCCTGCTTCAAAACATAAAGTTCGTGTTGTGGGTACTACAGCCATACCTTCAACTGAAATAGCGAGGCATCCTTCAATTTTGGAAGTGCAACAAGCTCTTTTCAGCATGACAAATGTCTAAGTAAAATAAATTTCTTTTGTGTATTTAAAATAAATGGGTTGATTGTGAGACAGTATTTCACAGTATCCTGCTGTTCTTTTTTATGTGTAGACTAGATGTTTTATACATAATGATTTCGTATTATTGGAAATAGGACATTTGTGCTATTGCATTTGCCACTCTTTCAAATGAGATTTATTGTACTTTCTTGTGTGTGTAAAACTGAAATTTCAAGGCTGATTATTTAGATTACATTCCACGGGGTGTCTGAAGTGTGCAAATGTATACTATGGACATGTGTGATTTTGTTAATGACAGGATTTTGATTGGTAAATATGTCACTGTATGAGCAATTCTTGGCCTAGGAGTCTGTCAGAGTAAGACTTCGTTTTACAGAATCATTTTGTCATCAACTGAGGCTCAGAATAATAAAAGTGCTTTGGAATTATCTGCTGTGTCTCTATTATCTGCTGGTGCAAAATGAAACATGGTGATTGTTTTCCTTTATGTTGCCACAGCCAAAATATAAGTATGCACAAGATGAATAAAATTAGTTGTGCTAATGTTTAAAACTGATTATTTCAACAAATAACTTTTGAATTTTAAGAAAAAAATAAGGAAAGACCAAGTAAAATAAAATAAGGAAAAAGTGTTGTAGCTATGAATGAGAGAGACGGAGTAAAATCTGAGCTTGATGAATTAAATTTATAGTTTTCTTTGTCAATTCTTGTACTCCTTTTTTAGAATATTCATTTCTATGTGTTAAATCCATTTTATCGAATCTCTTAATTTCAAGTGACTTTTACAGAATTTACGAGTCTTAAGTTCAGTTCCAATAATTCAGTCTGTGCCAGCAGCTTGGGTCTCTCAAACCAATTCTGCAGTTCTTTATTTGTAATAGGCCTACTGAATCTCAGTTTTTGTAAATATATAATAGAGAAAGAAACTGATGATGAGACTGAGAATTACTGGTCCTGTAAACATGACTTGATGTAACATTCTTGACTGCCTGTCTCAGTACTTTGAAATTTTTATTAAACTACCTGAGGTATTCTATCAGTACCTTCTTGCCTTATGTCTGGTAACAGGCAGTCTCTTATATTTAATCTGAAATATCTATTTATTAATTTTGTAAATGTATATCATTATAATAAAAACTAATGCATTTACTGTATTGTGTGTTTTATATATCTGAAAATGTTCAACATAAACTCAATGCTTTTAGATACTTTCTATATAAATTTTATCACATTACACCAGTCCACTATCATATGCCTTTGTGACAGATCTCAAAGGTTGAGCTAATAGATTGCAGCATTTTAACCAGCTTTGATTTCGTAGATCATTATTTGCAGACAAACATTATCTTGTGAAAAACTATCCAAAGATAAAGTTGTAACTATAACTATTGATGTTGTGACTCAAATTTTAAGATCCTCTTCCTTTCCATCCCCTGCCTTCTTTCCATGACATCCATGTAAGGAGCAATAAACACTTCATCTTGGTGTTGCTCCTGCAGCTTTGTTCACATTATTCTGCATTTTCACTTAAACATTTCAAAATTAGAATTTATTGGTAAATTCACCCATTAATATGTCAGAATTGAAATTACTAAGAACTAGCTATATAAAAAATTACTAAAAAATACTTCAGTGCACAATCGTGGTGGTGAAGTCATTGAGAGGGCATCAATAAATGCTAGATTTATAGTGGAAATGTCACTTGCTACCTTATGAGAATGTAATTACGGGAAGTTTGCTCAGTATTGTGCATGTTCTTATTTAATTCCATTTGCAAGTTCAAGACAATTCTAGTCAGTTAATGGACTCGGAAAAGGTATAGTTACAAAACCATAATGAAATTTGTCACTTCGTGATTTGTTTGGAAGTATGATGATTCATAATTGCATTAGGTCTTATAGGAAGAGAGATATTTTTGTTTATGTGATTTAGCATTTAATTTCCTGTGTTTCATTTAATATTAAAAAGGTAGATTGGTAGATCACGTGACTAATAACGAGGTACTGAATAGAATTGGGGAGAAAAGAAAGCTGTGGCCTGACCTGACTAGATTAAAACATTCTGAGACATCAAGGGGTCACTAATTCAGTAGTAGAGGGAAAGGGGGGGGGGGGGGGGGAGCTGCAAAAATTGTAGAGTGAGAAAAAGTGATGAATACATTAAGCAGATTCAGAAAGATGTAGTTGCAGTAGTTATTCAGAGATGATGAAGCTTTCACAGGATACAGTAGCATAGTGAGCTGCATCAAACAAGTCTTGTGGGCTGAAGACAACAACAACAATAAAAAGGTAGCTGTCGTAATGTATGTTACTTTCTCTGTATACAAGCACCCGTATTAAACATCACTTGCAGCGGCATAGTCATTGATTGGTCTATCTGTGACTAAAATTAGTAGCACAGGGTGTTTAAAAAAAGAATATACGTATTTCAAATGCATATATTTATTAAACATTAAGACATACAAATATGAAACTTTACACACACATTTATGAATCTCTCAAGTTCAGATTACAGATGTTCAGTGTGTCCTCCATCAGTAACACGAACAATGTCACATCAATACTCAAATTCCTCCCATACTCGAACAAGCATGTCCTTGGTCACGGATGTTATGATCGTATGGATGCAGTTCTTCAACTCTTCAAGGTTCTGTGGGAATGGTGGTACATAATTGTTGTCTTTAACGAAACCCCATAGGAAGAAGTCAGACGATGTCAAATCTGGTGACCATGGAGCCCAGCTGAGACATGCTAAGTCGCCAGCTCTTTGTCGACCAATCCAACTGTTCGGTAGAGTTTCATTCAGATATTCACGCACTTGGTGGCTACAGTGAGGGGGTGCCCTGTCTTGTTGAAAAATGAAAAGAAGAATGGGTCGTAAACAGATGATCGGGATATTGCACAATACACATTAACTTTGGCTGCATGTGGGTTCTGTAGGCCCCAAATTCGAACATTGTGTTTGTTTACCTGACCATTAACATGGCAAGTCACCTCATCACTGAACACGATGCGTTGTGCAAAAGTGTTATCATTGTCAATAGCATCAAGAATCTTGTTACAAAATGCGACACATTTGTTTTTGTCATCAGGACGCAGAGCTTGTAACAGCTGTAACTTATACACCTTCACAACCAACCGATGTTGCAAAACACGCCAAATTGTTGTTGTAGGCAGTTGTAACTTCAGACTGGCATGACGAGTTGATTTTGAAGGACTGCACTGGAATGCAGTTTGAATTCGTGCAACATTTTGTTCAGGAACACAAGTGCGGCCAGGACTCTTTCCTTTACATACACAACCTGTAGCTAGAGTCTGTCGATACCATCTGCGAATGTTCGACTCATCCTCCCCCCCCCCCCCCCCCCCCCAATCCCTCCCTCCCTCCCTCCCTCTCCCTCCTCCATGATTATTCTGACTTGTTTGATGCAGCCCGCCACGAATTCCTCTTCTGTGCTAACCTTTTCATCTTGGAGTAGCACTGGCAATCTAAGTCCTTAATTATTTGATGGATGTATTTCAATCTCTGTTTTCCTCTATAGTTTTTGCCTTCTACAGTTCCCTCTAGTGCCATGGAAGTCATTCCCTCATGTCTTAACAGATGTCCTGTCATCCTGTCCCTTCTCCTTATCAGTGTTTTCCACATATACCTTTCCTCTCCAATTCTTCACAGAACCTCCACATTCCTTACCTTATCAATCCACTTAATTTTCAACATTTGTCTGTAGCACTGCATCTCGATGCATCTAACGGCTATTAATATAAACTAGACTATATTCGTTTCTCCAGTAGTCGAGCCAAGGCACAGCGATTGATAGTTTGGACAAATAATAATTTGTAATACATATATTCTTTTTTAAACATCCAGTATATTTGAAGATATCACTTCATGTTGTTTCTGAAACATTAGGAATGTGAGCCATTGTACACAAAGTGTCTTAATTTATTAATTTATTTATTGATTACATCCTGAAATTTTCCAATTCATTTGTATGACCATCTGTTAGATCAGTATGTATTATTAACTATCAGCCTTTTGGTTCTGAAGAGATTACGTTTAAAAATGCTTGACTGTCCTCTGCTAGAATATTGCTGCATTGTAGGATCCTTTCCAGATAGGATTGACAATTGACAGAAAAATTTCAAAGAAGGGCAACTTGTTGTGTATTATTGTGAAATAGCGTAGTGTGTGTGATGGATATGATACAAGAGTTGGGGTTAAAATTGTTAAAATGGAAGTGTTTTTCTGTTGCAGTGAGACCTTTCCCTGAAATTACAATCACCAAATTGATCCTCTGAACACAGAAATATTTTGTTGGTGCACACCTACTTAATAAGAAATGGTCATTGTAATAAAATACTCGCATGGAAAGATTCAAGTATTAATTTGTCCTGCACATTGTTTGAGAGTGGAATGGAAGAGAGAGAGAGAGTGGAATGGAAGAGAGAGAGCGTAAAAGTGGTTTGATGAACCCTCTGCCTGGCACTAACGTGTGAATTGCAGATCACTGATGTAGATAGTTTTTGCAGTTCTTAACAAGTCTTAGTGTTATCCTTATCTTCCGCTAAGTGAATAAATTCCTATTAGTGTTAAATAAAGTATTAATTTTGTTACATCACATTGAGCAGTTTGCCATATTTAAAACTAGAAAACATCATCAAACTGTCAGTATTTCAAACCATAAGGTATATTTTAATTTTATTTCTGTTCAGATGTTATTCATTATGCCCAAGATATTTTAATCCAGATTATATAGTCTTACCAAGCCTTGCTCATCCTTGAAATCCATGAAGATTCAAAGTAATTGTCAAGACCCCCTAGCTTCTTTTTGAAACACTGTGTGGGGTGCAGACAGTTATGAATTTTTATATCCTTAACAGTTACTGTACTTTCAATATCTGTACTGAATCCATGCGTACTCTAATCACATTGTAATGAAGCCAGGGGACACAGACGGACAAACTTCTTCTGGCATCTTCAGCTCATGAACATAGCAAAATTCACCTGAAAGGTGTTGTCATGTCACGTTGAAACTTTTGGACCCATGGAATTGCACAGTTCAGTATTATTGGGAATAAAACCAGTGGAACTAAGAAATAATTCTTGTGTGTTCTGAAAACCCTTCCATAAAGTAGTGACTAATCTTTTACTCTAAGCCTGAACAGTTTCTACTCATCTCAAACCAACAGAACAACATTTATCCAGCTAGAGTCCATTAACATCCAATAGGCACATATTCTGACTACCTGCAGTTAAGCTAAAAGTTTGGTCTCCATGTTGTGCTTGTGTCAATCAGTAGGCAGTACACAACAGACGAGAACAGAATACAAAATTAATTTACCAAAAATAATTTCTTTTAAAGTATTCATGAAAGTAAGAGGGTGAGTCAAATGAAAACCTTAAATGTGTAATAACAAATCGAAATTTTGCGCCGTTATCCTGTTTAGTTGGTAAGCATGCTACAAACAGCGTGCAGAATGGCCTGTAGGTGGCAGCTTAGTGCAGATGCACACATACCGTCGCAGTATCAGTATAAAGATGGCCGCCCCACTTGCAAATTGCACCAGGGAAGAATAGCGTTCTGTTATTCTGTTTTTGCGTAGTGTAGGTGTGGAACCTATTGAAATTCATTGACGAATGAAGGTTCAGTACGATGACGCATGTTTGTCACAGCAGCAAGTCTACGAATGGAGTAAGAAGTTCGCAAATGGTGTGACTTCAGTGGAAGATGCTCCTTGTCCAGGTCAGGCACAATGAGTTGTGACCCCACAGGACATTGCAGCTGTTGAAGCCATGGTGAAGGAAAACCTCCAAGTGACACTGAATGACATTGCAGCGTGTTTACAGATTATTCGTGGATCAGCACACCACATTGTGCATGATGTGCTCCAGTTTCACAAAGTGTCTGCAAGATGGGTGCCACGGCAGCTGACTCCTGAAATGAGAGAACAACGTGTTGATGCTTGTGAAGATCTTCTTTGGGGCTTTGAACAAGAAGGTGATGGCTTCCTTGCAAGAAGTGTTACTGGGAATGAAACCCGAGTTCACTTCCACCAACTAGAAACGAAGAGAGCAAGCAAGGAATGGTGCCATTCCTCATCACCAAAACCAAAGATGTTTCAAACAGAATCATCAGCAGGGAAGGTTATGTTGACTCTCTCTTGGGATGAGAAAGGTGTCATTTTGGAGCATTGCATGCCTAGAGGGACCACTGTTACCAGTGCATCGTACACAGATATCCTAAAAAATGATCTGCGGCCTGCAATTAAATCAATGTTACATGGATTGCTGTCAGCAGGTGTCCTTTTGCAACATGACAATGCAAGGCCCCACACTGCCCGTACAATCACAGACTTGCATTTTGAGTGTCTTCCTCATCCACCATACTCACCAGACCTTGCCCCAAGTGATGTCCATATGCTTGGACCACTCAAAGACGCAATGGGAGGAAAGAAGTCCCATTCTGATGAAGAGGTACACCACGCGGTGCATGAGTGGTTGCGCAGACTACCAAAAGAATTTTTTTCTAAAGGAATTTATGCACTTTGTAAGTGCTGGAGGACTTGCATTGAGCGTGGGGGAAGTTATGTTGAAAAGTGATACAATTTTATACCACTTCTGCACAATAAATAATATTTTTAAAAATATTTAAGGCTTTCATTTGACTCGCCCTCCTAACTAAAAGGATTGGATTAATTTTTCTTTTCTTCCTCACTTCAGTTTCTGGATAAGAAAAATTTGCAATTAGCCACCACATTTGCATAACATATGTCTTTTTCAGAGTGTATGGTTATAAACTACATTCTGAATTTTGCCTTCAGGTGGAAAGATGAATAAGTTTTGTTGTTGTCTAATATGCTACACTTAGTTGTCTGTGAGAGGAATAAGTTTTTTGATTAACCCCACAACATTGTAATGCTTGCTGTGGATTTATATTGATAGTCATACTGTATACTCGTCTTGCTGGTTATTGGAGGCTTTTACAGCTAAATGGTAAGTCAGGTGAAATAAGTGGAATTTGCAGTATGAGTGCTGACTTGCCATTTTCTTTTTGAGGTAACATTTCTACTTCTGTGAAGTTTTATGAAATTGTTTAAAAATTTTTCTTGATACGGTACACCAGGAACATTGAGCATATTTAGAAATCCTGTTGGGAAGTTCTCGCTTCTGTCTTGGTTAATCATTGTATTAGTGAATTTAAATATCTTTTCTTCCCCTGGTACATTTTGTACTTGCTAATCTGTTTGTATCGGACTCTGTAAATTTTTGTTGCTAAGATTGTGCTCACACAGGAATTCTTTGCTTACATAGTTTTTCTCTATAAGCAGATATTTTTGGACATTGTTCCTCTGTCTTTATTACGTTACACAACTCATCAATTACAACAATATGTGCCATTTCCAGGTTGTATTCCGGAACATTGGAGCATATTCTAGAGCATTCAACAATGTTAATTGACATTAGATAATATTGGTAGATGCTTCAGAACATTATAGAAAAATCTCGAAATTTTTTCCATTGAAAATTACATGTATGTGAGACAGACAACATCCTGTCAACAACCACTATTTGATGGCACCTACTACAGACAACTTCAGAACCGCAACAGCTGCCACCACCTCATATAGCTGCTGTGGACTAGTGTGTTGGGAAATCTCCTGAGAGTAATGTACCAAAGATATCGTAGGTACCTCAATTATGATTTTCTCATGCGGACCCTGTCTTCTCTCAGGAAGTATGGTATCTATCACTTTTCTTCCACTTCACTGTGAGGAGGTAGCATCTGAGGGTAGGGCTAAGTGCCCTGTATAGCAGAGAAAGGGGCCAAAGAAAGCTCAGGGTGCTACACCCATCCCCATAACCAACAAGTCTGAGGCACTGAGACACCATTCACGTGTAGGGAAACCCCCTGGGTCTTGTGTCGAGGAGGAAAACACAAAAGGGTAGGGGTTTATTAACCATCAGCACTTCAGACACATTGTGGAATTGTACTTCTTATGGAATTGTTAGTAAAAGATGGGAAGGAACACCACGTGCACTCAGCGTGTATGTCTGGGGTCCTCATTCAACATGTTAAAATGTTTATTCTGGCAGCCATTGAGGGAACAGAGTCCAACCAACTTCAGATTGTAGTGCACGTTGGAACAAACAATGCCTCTTGTCTGGGTTCTGGGGTCATACCTGGGTCATTCCAATGACTGGCAGAGAAGTTAAGAAGACCATCCAGCCCTGCTCATAGAATTTAGCGAAGCTCACAATCAACAGGATTGTTCCTGAAAATGATTGTGGCTTCCAAATTTTGAATCGAGTGAAAGGCATGTGCCAGAGACTTCAGAAGTCCTGTGACAAACTTGACTGTGACTTTCAAGACTTGGGTTACAGAGTAGAGAACTGTAGGATCCTCCTGAACGGGTCAAGTGTACACTACCCAGGTAGCTGACTAGTGTAGCACACACACACACACACACACACACACACACACACACACACACACACACACACAATAGGTTTATATATATAATCAATATAATAGAGGGAAACATTCCACGTGGGAAAAAATATATATAAAAACAAAGATGAGGTGACTTACCGAACGAAAGCGCTGGCAGGTCGATAGACACACAAACAAACACAAACATACACACAAAATTCTAGCTTTCGCAACCAACGGTTGCCTCATCAGGAAAGAGGGAAGGAGAGGGAAAGACGAAAGGATGTGGGTTTTAAGGGAGAGGGTAAGGAGTCATTCCAATCCCGGGAGCGGAAAGACTTACCTTGGGGGGAAAAAAGGACAGGTATACACTCGTGCACACACACACACACACACACACACACACATCCATCCACACATACAGACACAAGCAGACATATTTAAAGACCTGCCTTTGGGGGTAATGCCAAATGTCAGACAAGCCTGAGAAAATAGAATATGGGAGCGTAATCTGGCCAGGGCGAAAGCATGTTTGCGGAGGGAATGTAAATAAAACTTAATAGGGTCGTTGTGGGGGTGTTGTGAGGGTGACATGGTATTAGAAGGTGGAAAGTGTAACATGAGGTGAAATGAAAATGAAAATAAAAATATATGGGGAGAGATAAAGGTGAACTGGAAAGTAACTGGAGATCTGGAATGAAAAAAGGCGAAAAGGTGTTGGTTACAGCTGGGCTATGTTGGACTTGGGTTGGTAGACAACGATGTGCACAAAGGTTAGGTGGTTGTGTTGCCGCCAAAACACGTTAAAGGACAGAGAAATTCGGAAAAATTTTGAAAAAACTGCGTGTAGCATATTAAAAGGAGTGGTTTTGTGGTGGCAGATTATGAAAATGAGGCTAACAATTGTCTGACGAGGAAATAATGACGTTAAAACCTGTGGGAAGCAGCTAAATATTATAAGTGATATGGGAAAAACGGAAATGGAAATAAAGCGAAAGTTATTAGAACTGGCCAAAATGGTTGTTTAAAAGGTGAAAGGAACTGTTTGTGAACTAGAAACGGTGGATATTATAGCGGCGGTAGTGCTGAAAGCGCCAAAAAAATTTTTTGGTTATGGTTTGGAAGTGGGTTACGTATTATTGAGTATATATAGGCGGGATAAAATAGTATAGCAGATTACGGTAAAAAGGAGAAGGTGAATACAAAGTGAAACTACTGGCAAAAACAGAAAGAGGAAAATAAGACGACAGAAAAGATTTCGAAATGCAACAGTGACAATAACAAACGTAATTGTTGGATTCAAATTAATGATATCAATATAATAGAGGGAAACATTCCACATGGGAAAAAATATATATAAAAACAAAGATGAGGTGACTTACCGAACGAAAGCGCTGGCAGGTCGATAGACACACAAACAAACACAAACATACACACAAAATTCTAGCTTTCGCAACCAACGGTTGCCTCATCAGGAAAGAGGGAAGGAGAGGGAAAGACGAAAGGATGTGGGTTTTAAGGGAGAGGGTAAGGAGTCATTCCAATCCCGGGAGCGGAAAGACTTACCTTGGGGGGGAAAAAAGGACAGGTATACACACACACACACACACACACACACACACACACACACACACACATATCCACAAAAGGCGAAAAGGTGTTGGTTACAGCTGGGCTATGTTGGACTTGGGTTGGTAGACAACAATGTACACAAAGGTTAGGTGGTTGTGTTGCCGCCAAAACACGTTAAAGGACAGAGAAATTCGGGAAAATTTTGAAAAAACTGCGTGTAGCATATTAAAAGGAGTGGTTTTGTGGTGGCAGATTATGAAAATGAGGCTAACAATTGTCTGACGAGGAAATAATGACATTAAAACCTGTGGGAAGCAGCTAAATATTATAAGTGATATGGGAAAAACGGAAATGGAAATAAAGCGAAACTTATTAGAACTGGCCAAAATGGTTGTTTAAAAGGTGAAAGGAACTGTTTGTGAACTAGAAACGGTGGATATTATAGCGGTGATAGTGCTGAAAGCGGCAAAAAAATTTTTTGGTTATGGTTTGGAAGTGGGTTACGTATTATTGAGTATATATAGGCGGGATAAAATAGTATAGCAGATTACGGTAAAAAGGAGAAGGTGAATACAAAGTGAAACTACTGGCAAAAACAGAAAGAGGAAAATAAGACGACAGAAAAGATTTCGAAATGCAACAGTGACAATAACAAACGTAATTGTTGGATTCAAATTAATGATATCAATATAATAGAGGGAAACATTCCACATGGGAAAAAATATATATAAAAACAAAGATGAGGTGACTTACCGAACGAAAGCGCTGGCAGGTCGATAGACACACAAACAAACACAAACATACACACAAAATTCTAGCTTTCGCAACCAACGGTTGCCTCATCAGGAAAGAGGGAAGGAGAGGGAAAGACGAAAGGATGTGGTTTTTAAGGGAGAGGGTAAGGAGTCATTCCAGTCCTGGGAGCGGAAAGACTTACCTTAGGGGGAAAAAAGGACGGGTATACACTCGCACACACACACATATCCATCCACACATATACAGACACAAGCAGACATATTTAAATATCATCTTTAAATATGTCTGCTTGTGTCTGTATATGTGTGGATGGATATGTGTGTGTGTGTGTGAGTGTATACCCGTCCTTTTTGCCCCCTGAGGTAAGTCTTTCCGCTCCCGGGATTGGAATGACTCCTTACCCTCTCCCTTAAAACCCACATCCTTTCGTCTTTCCCTCTCCTTCCCTCTTTCCTGATGAGGCAACAGTTTGTTGCGAAAGCTTGAATTTTGTGTGTGTGTTTGTGTTTGTTTGTGTGTCTATCGACCTGCCAGCGCTTTCGTTCGGTAAGTCACATCATCTTTGTTTTATATATATATATATATATATATATATATATATATATATATGGTCAATAGAAGGATCCAACAATTTGTTTATTTCCAATGTTGACACTGCATCTCGCCCAAACTATGTTGCTTGCAGCTTCACTTTCTGTCCCAGGACCATTTATATATATATATATATATATATATATATATATATATATATATATATATATATATATATATATATATATATATATATAGGTGATTCTCCATCCAGTCCAAATAATAGCTGTAGAGACCAGGAATTGTCTGATAAGATCCAAAGAAATGTCCCCTACAGACAGGAGTTTAAAATTCTAGTGATTGACTGTCAAAGCATATGCTATGAAGTTCCAAAGTTTGAAGCACTCCTAAAAGGAAGTGGAGCTCATATAATACTAGAGAAATGAAGCTGGTTAAAATCTGAAATTGATGGTACTAAGATTTTTGTGGAAAATTTGTGTGTATACCAGACGGAGAGGCTAATGGTAAATGGGGATGGTGTATTCGTCGCAGTAGACCAGGAACTCAAATCTACTGAGACAGAAAGTGAAGCTGCATGCAACATAGTTTGGGCGCAGTGTCAACATTGGAAATAAACAAATTGTTGGATCCTTCTAATGACCATCAGACTTATCTCCTGACGTAACCGAAAACTTCAGAGAAAATGTAAAGTTCAGTTGCATGTAGGTTCCTCAATTGTATTGTCATCATTTGAGGAGATTGAATCATCCAACAAGCAAGAGGGGAATAATAGTTTTATAAGTGGCAGACATACCTTCTCTGAGACCTACCTAGAACAGATACATCAGAAGCCTCTCCATGATGGATCAAATGGCAACAAATAAAGCTGGCCGTTTTGAGGATACTTTCATTGAAACTGGTATCAGTGACCATGAGCTAGCTGTAGCAACAGTGATTATCAACATACAAATAGCAATTAAAACAAGTGGAATGATTCATAGTCCAGTCAACTGGTGACCAAACTAGCTGTTTTTGTAACAAAATTGCAGAATTTTTTTAAATCAATGATTCCATATGTTTTTCAGGGTACTGAATGTGAATTCCTAGTTGGCTGCCTTGTTGGAGGCCAGCTTCACAATGAAAAACATAAAAAAAACGTCAAGTTTTGCTTTTTTTCGGTTTTTTACTTATATTTTGAAAGCTGTGTGTTTTTCAAAAATGAACACACACTGCAAATTTAAGTACACAAAATTTCCTACAAAATGCACTAGTCAGGTTTGATTTTATGATGAGTGGTAGTGGCATTAGAGCATGCTGAAAAGTAGTGATTTTTTTTTTTTTTTTGCTCTTCGCTCCACTACCTACAACTTGAAAATTATACATGATAACAATGAAAACCTGTACAGCATGTGAAAGTACATTAAATTTCTTATAAGAGTCGTCTGTAAACATTCAATTTTCTCTTAAGGGGGGAAGTAGTAACACGAAAATTATAAAAATGCCTTCTGTACCCTACAGCCAGACAATCACTCCCATCTGTCTTATCTCTCATCAGAGCTATACTTCTCATGTGTTATGCATAGGAGGTTGTTTGAATGAATGGTTGGGAAAGCATGTTTGATCAAAGCATTGACAAATAATACTGTATTCGCAACATATTAGGTAATGACACTGAATAGAAAGATGGGTATGAAATCTGTAGGTGGTCATGTAAATTTGTCATTAAATGAGAGTGCCAAGCACGGTTGGATTATTGGTCTGAGCAGGTTCTCCTACTGAAAGGAACGAGGTGTTCAGTGATAGAATATGGATACAAGTGGCAGATAAATTGTATAGTGAACTATCAGTGTGTGAAGAAATACTCAAACTGATATCATGCATGTAGTTTTTTTTTCCTCGTCTCATTTTAGCTGTCGATTCTTTGGCACGGGAAGGTCCAGGTGAGGGTCTTGGGCAATGCAAGGTCAAGAAAATGAATCAAGGACTGTGAAAGGTCCAGGCTGAACAGTGAATTATTGCTGTTCTTCAATTGGAAAAATGGAACTGAATGGTTTTATTTTTGTGATAGAGAAAAAGTGATTTGAAAAGGTGCATAATGCTGCAAAATATTACAAGAATTAATACCTTCTGTCACCTAGGCTACTTCAGTGGTACTGCAAGGGCATCATCGAGATCATCTTCTGTATCAAAGTTGTCGTCGATGTTGGAGTACGACCCATCACATTGCTGGCACAGTTTCACGAAGAACATTCCTGATCACCTACACCCACACTGACCATGGTAATCTGTGTTTCATTTGCAAGATGTAAGCTGAAGAAGCCTCTTGGGAGCCAGAGGTTTCAGTGTGATAATGGGAACCACGTGTTTTATGTGATTGCTGGGGGCTTTCTGTCGCACAGATTTGTATGGTTGAGTTGGCATACCTTCAAACAAATTTGTAACTTGTATATAAATAATGTACGAAGTAAGTATGGTCAAAGTGTGAAAACTGTATGCAGCACCATGATACCAACAGTTTCACAAATAAATTTTTTAGTGCGTGTGAAAAATGAGGGTAGACAAATCACCACGCTGACGACAATGTGCAGTGAAAGTGGAATTGCCTCCAAGCAGGCAGCTGACGATGCAGACACATTGATGATGTGGACGGCAGAATTGCTGGCTTCAGCTAGCAAGCGTCACAATTGTGGGGAAGATGTTGACCTTCTGCTCATAATGATGGGTGTCCCAAACTTCCCTGAATGTATATTTCCACAAGCCAGGAAGAGGTATACCTCTCTACCATCTGAAAAGTGCAATGGAGAAGAGCGTTGCCAACCAAATGCTCCTCCGCTACACAATGAGTGGCTGCGACATATGTCTGCTTGAATCACACATTGCTAAATTCACTGACCCTACAACCCTTCCAAAGGAAATAACAGCTGCTGGTGAGAAATTTCTGATTGCTCTTTGTGGTGATAACCACCCATCCACAACATTCAACAAGCTGAGATTGTTACCCTATTCCACACCAACAACGGGACTATCCACCTTGAGGTCCTCCTACAGCAACACAAGAATGACAAACCCATCAAGGTTACTGTCAAGCGTTTGCTCCAGGCAGATGAAATGTGTGTGTTGAGCAACCCGTTGTTACCTGATGTCTACATTACGTCATGGGCCTGCCAGCCACCTTTTGCTATGACCAGACAAGCAAGCACGAGGCCACCTAAGTCGACCAACACCACCACCGACACTACACCATCATTGGATTAGTCTCCACAGGACACCTGCCCAGTTTCTCCTGTTCTAAGACCAGTCTACACAAAGGCTGGCAGAGGCATACAGCATGAATACAGGGTGAGTCAAAAAGGTCCTTACAGCTTTTGGATGATACTGAATTTTGTTGAGATAACATACAGAATCGGTAGATGTGTCATTTTATAGCAAACATCAAGTTTGATCTATGTAATGCGTCAGTACTCTATCTGCCACCAGGAGCACCAGCGTAGTGCGTACTTTCACTGCTGTAGAGTGTGTTCGCTATGTGGTTTTTATATCAGGATATGCTTAAAATTTTTTTAATACCACAGAACAGTGAAGGTGATGGAAATAGGATGGTTTACTACCAGCAAGATGGTGCAACACCTGATTCCCTCACGGAAGTTTGAGGTTTCCTTGATAATCGCTTTCTGGGTTGGTGTATTAGCCCTCTGCCACCTCACTCCCAAGACTTGACACCACTGGATCTCTTTCTCTGGTGTTCATTAAAGATCGTATGTATGTTCCTCCCCTACCAAACAATTTAGCCAACCTGAAAGACTGCATCTATGCTGCCGGCGCACAAGTTACATCCGATTTGCTGCAATGAGTGTGGAAAGAAACTGCTAACCGGTGAGACGTTTGCCACATCACAAAAGGTAGTCACATTCGATCAAAATGACACTTTACACTTTTGTGTGAAACTTGAGGTGGTTTGCTACAAAATAACACATCTGTCAGTTCTGTAAGTTAGCTGAATAAATTTCTGTATCATCTCAAAGTTGTAAAGTCCTTCTGACTCATCATTCCTCTTATATTTATTCATCCCAGGAGCTCCACACTTCAAGGCAGTGAGGGGGTGGAATGGCGGCTATGTGGCAACACAATTGGTCAGAGACTAAGACTGAAATCAGATGTATGGAATATGTTTCCTTTGTGTAATTTTTCCTGCCATGTTTCATGTATCATCATTTTGCGGTATGTGTTCTTTCAGTAAATTAATATTGTGTGTAACTTCTATTGTTCACTCTTTATTAGTCCACAGCTGATGATGTAGTGGCTAGTGTTGCTGCCCCTGGATCATGGGGCCCCGGGTTTGATTCCCGGCCGGGTTGGGGATTTTCTCTGCCCGGGGACTGGGTGTTTGTGTTGTCCTCATCATTTCATCATCATCATTCATGATAGTGGCTAAATTGTACTGCGCAAAAAATTGGAGTGTGAAAAAATTGAGACTTTGTACAGGCGCTGATGACCGCGTAGTTGAGTGCCCCACAAACCAAACATCAACATCATCACTCTTTATTGTGGATTGACATTCCCAAAGGTCCTTAATTACTTATCTCCACTCTTGTGACTGGATACGGTATGTCTCATTTTGTGAGAAGATACACATTGACTCAATCAGGTTGTGAACCTATCATAACAAGAAGAGAAATTGCTTTACAGTGGTATGATATTATTCTTATGATCTCTCTAACTACTGATTTTCCAAAACTGGTGTCTTCTGGTTGAGGATGCAATACCTGACGTAATAAGCCTTGTTTTCCTCAGAATGCCAGACATTCTACTTCACTTGCCTATGTTTAAAACTTTCACATTATTCACAAGTGTATGAATGGTAAGGGCAAAAGGCTTGGACGCAGGCATCTCATGAGTATGTAAGCATAAGCTGGTGCTATCTTGGGACGCTGATGAACTACAGTGTTGGTATATGCCTGCCGCTGAGCACCTCCATACATGCAGTCGAGACGAGTTTTGTCAATGGTCACCTGCATAGAGTGGAGCTTTTTTAACTTGTGTGGTTTTTCAGCTCAAAATGAGACTTTTCACATCAATAGTATCTGGTGCTAGGATGTCAGGCACATTTATGACAGGTTGGCATAATGAACATGTTAATATTATAAACTGTTTTTAAGGAATATAGCAATGACGGTTAAATACTTGGTGTTGGCATATTTCTGTACCTCAAGTACCCTGTGCCTACACAATCCTGACAAATAGTATGGAAGGTCCTCAGCCAAGGAGACAAGCCCATAACCCCATACAGAAATGGTGTTAGCATGAGGATCAATTATGGAAATATTAGTCCTGAGGAGGTGTGATGGATGTGTGGACATCCGAGAATTCAGAGTACCTGCTATCTCTCCATGGTGCAGCTGCTTGGACATCATCTGACAACGAGGGAGCATCCGACGATGGAATTCAGGTTAGTCTGCTCAAATATGGTTACAGTACAGAAGGCAGTGATGGATTTGTAAAATGCATTAAGATGGCCTACTGATACCCGAAGAGCAGAGTGTTGCGTATTCAATACAAATGTAGAATGTTACAGATGTAAGGAACCCAGTTACAAGCATCAACACTGTAAGGAGAAATGAATTTGCTACAATCATGAGCTATGAGTCATGTATTGAGGGACTGCCACAATAGAAGAAAAGGTAATGTGAGCAACAGATAATTTGGTAGATCGTTAAAAGAATAAAGGGGATTACGTGCCACCACATCGTTTCCCCCTCTGCCTGAGCCATTGCTTCCTGTTACCTCCACTGAAAGTCAGATTGACAATGACTTCATGATAGGCACTGTGTATATGGACAACAAATTGAGCTTCTTATTAATACAGGGACAAGTTAAGCCGCAGCTAAAAGTGCATCACTTAAATGGTGAGAAGCTACATAACCATGGAGAGGTTGACATAGAATTGTGTTTAGGCCAAGAAAAATACACAGTGAGGGTGCATGTTGTTTCAAGCAATGAAACATGCTGTGATGGTTCAGTTGGATTTGATTTCTTGTCCACTAATGGGGCAGAGATATGTGCTGCGGTTAGAAAGACTGGACTAGGTCATAGCAACTATGAGCTAGGAAGTCATTTTTCAGATCATACTCAAAGGAGAACCAACACTGACATTATGGGACTGATCAACCTGACCAACACATCAGTTCAAACTCTCCAAATCAATGTACAAATTGATCAACTTTAGCAAATTCTCCATGGAGAAGGAAAAATAATCATGTTGAAGTCAAGCCATCCCAATGCAAAGAAGGAACTCTGTTATCGACCGAACAGTGAAGTAAATGTGAGTTACTGGACAAGGTGCATTGTTATGTCACCAGAAATGTACATGTGGCTACAATGGTGAGCTGGAACATAGCTAAAGCCCCATAACAAGAGCGAAAATGAGCAAAAAAGATGTCATATTGCCGTGAGGAATGAAAGTTGCTGAAGTGCTGAGCATAAGTAGAAGTGATGTCATACAAATTCCAAATGAAGTATCGCAGTCATGAAGACAGATTTTTGTACAGTTGCTGAAAAATTGCCATGGAGAGTTGAAGTTGATAATGAGCTGAAGCATAAGATTTAGCAAAAGATAGAACATTTGACAGATGAAGCACAGTTCTCAGTGCTTGTTTTGTTTGAGTATGTGGATCTTTTCCGAGAACATTCATAGCTACCTGTCGCTCAATTGATTCAGCATCGTATACGTACTGGAAATGCAGCACCAGTTCACTCAGAAACCCTTCAGTCAGTGACAGCTGGTAGACAAAATTGTTAAAGAACAACTGGAAGTTGGAATTGTAGAACCAAGAGATGTTGCAGATCCAGTGTGGTCTTCACCAATTATTATTGCTACAAGGAAATCTGTTTCTGGAGAGCCACAGTTCTGTTTTTGCATCGATACTGTGCTGTGAATGCAGAAAACAACAGACATTTAACCCTTTACCAAAATTGGTAGAAATCCTAGACTACTTGGACAGGTGTCAAATTTTTCTGGTTTGTGACCTAACAAATGGATATCAATAGCTGATAGCAAATCCAGATGATTGAGTGGCAACTTCATTTGTTACAGCATCATGAGTTTATAAATACTTTACATTTAGACTTTGCAATGTGCCAGCCACCTTCCATCATCTGATGGATTCGGTTTTGTGAGGGCTCACAGAGACACAAGCTCTTTTATACCTTGACAACATAATAATTTTCAGTGAAAACACAAAACAGCATACTGAGAGACTTAAAGCAGTTTTTGAACATGTAGGGAGCACAAATTTATGTTTATTATTAGATAAATGCACAAAATCAAGTGAACTGGTGTCCATCTGGGCTCAAAACTAATTGCAACTGTCAAGAAATTTCCTGAACTACAGAATTTAAAGGAACTGCAATCATTCTTTGGGTTAGCCAATTTCAACAGATGTTTCATAGCCAGTTATGCAGTTAGCAATAAGAACAGTATGCCCAATGATGCAGCCACTGAGAAAAGGAACAATATTTAATTGATCGACAGAATGCAAAAAATGTGATGGAGTAACTTTAAAACTTCCCTAACTACAGCTCCAGCATTAGCGTACCCAGATTTCAGCAAGTGCTTCATTCATTAAACAATGTTTCAAATTTTGCTGTTGGTGCTATTTTGTCTCAAGAAATTGATGACCATGAACACCCAATATCATTTGCTTCCAGACAATTAAACAAAGCAGAATGTAATTATACTACAACTGCAAAGGAGCTTTGTGCTTTGGTTTTTGGTATGACACACAACAGATATTTTTGACAGGAACACAATTTACAGTGTTTACAGACCATGCTGTGCTTGAAAGGTCAATGAGCTTAAAGGACCCACATTTCGGATTAATGAGGTGAGCTTTTAGACTGAATGGGTTGCAGTTTAAGGTTATTCACTAAACTGCGTGTAAACATTGGCACAACGATCAAAAGGTTCATGCTTGTGTTACAGTAAGTCATGACGAGAGGTAAAAGCAGCTCAGCAGGAAGACCCACAATGAAAAATATGGAAATGTAATCAATGGTTCGTCAAAACAGATGGAATGGTGTACAAAATCTCTAGTAAAGGAAACAGCCTCCTTACTCCAGAAAGAATGAGAGAGCAAATCATGATGGAACAGCATGATTCATTATTTTCTGATCATCGTGGTGAAAAAGCACCAAAAATTGAAATAACTGAGATATACTGGTGGCCAAGCAGTAAAGCTTACAGTTTTGAGTTTGTTTCACAGTGTGATTCCTGTAACAGGCATAATAATTTGGGAACAACTAAGGGACCATTACAAGAACTGCCAGAGACAAGTGAACCATTTGAAAGAGTAGGACTTGATGTTGCTGGACCTTTACCTAAGACCACTGCTTGATTTGTGAAAAAAAAAGGAAAAGGTTCCAGTACAGTGATCTTTTGAGGTGTGTTTTTGAAATTTAGACTTCTTAAAACATTGTTTTAACATTTTTCTGAGCATTTTAAAAGTGTGAATAAAACATTTGTACTGGTAAAAAATAAAGTTCTACAATAGACACAACTCAAAATCTGAAGTCCTGATTTTTTGTTGTCAGAGGTATCAGTACAGCATACTGGCACTTACTGTCACAAATCAGGCACTGCCTAAGACTAAAGATAGGAATAAATATATATTGATCATGTTAGATCATTTCTCCAGATATATTTTCATTATACCAATATGTGATCAAAGTGCTGAGACAGCGGCTAAAGTTTTTTTTTTTTTTTTTTTTTTTTTTTAACGAGTGGATTCAGAAGTTTGGATCAGAATTCACCATAATCAATGATCAAGGAACAAATTTCTTGTGTGAATTTCTTAGACTGATTTGCAAGCTGATGAAAATAATGCAGCTAAGAAATGCACTCGCACACACTTCAGGATATGGATGCATTGAACAATTAAATGGAATAATAATTAAGATGGTTACTCACTACATAAGAAGCATGCACGATGACTTGGGTGCGTGTCTACCATACATCGTGAGTGCTTACAATGCAAATATGCACACGGCAGCAGGCCTAAGTCTGTACGAAATTGTATCTGGAAGAAGGATGCATTCACCCTTGGACTTTACCTGATTGACCACTGGAATCAGCAATAAGCATGTAAAGGAATTAGAGCACAAGATGAAGGAGGCATGGAAGGGAGTGAAGCAGTGGAATCATCTATGTTTTCTGCAGCAAGCGAAACAACAAGGTTGCCAAACACTCATGCCACAGTATTGAACGGAGATCTTGTCTACCTGAGCTACCTAGTGTTAAAGAAGAGTCAGGTCAAAAGTTTAAGAAGTTTAGGAAAGGACCATACCCAATGTTGGAGGTATTGTTGCCAGTCACCCTTAAGCCTGCCTTTCAATTCAATTGTCATTCCTGCCAATTGTGTAAAGTCATTTCTGGGCAGACTTACTGCAGCATCACAAGATGACAATGAGGACCAACCAAGTTGGCTACAATTATAGTTTTTGCTGTGATACTGTGTTTCAATAATGCTGTAGTTACAGTAACACAGTATTTGAAAAAGATTAGACATGGTAATTTCGACAAGTAATGCTAAATTTTGTACTTAATACAACTTGGGTTAAGAAGCAAACAGATTTAATTTGTTCAGTCAAAGAAAAGATAATGGCACAGTTTTAGAAATGCAAATGTCTTGGTGTAACTACTGGACCACTGGCAAAATGCAGATACAATCCACATTCGCTAGTTACGAGGAAGAGATTAATAGTTTCTTAAACCTTTTCCACATGAAACCTTGATTAGGTGCAAATGTGTCTGGTTTGTTTTGGAAGGAGTGTCTTTCAAAATGGTTCAAATGGCTCTAAGCACTATGGAACTTAACTTCTGAGGTCATCAGTCACCTAGAACTTAGAACTACTTAAACCTAACTAACCTAAGGACATCACACACATCCACGCCCAAGGCAGGATTCGAATCTGTGACCGTAGTGCGGTTCCAGACTGTAGCACATAGAACCGCTCGGCCACCCCAGCCAGCGAGTGTCCTTCATACTGTATTTGGTACTTTAACCGGCCAAGATCTACTGGACATTAAAGACAAAATTTTCTCTCTTGAAAAGCAGTCCAACAGGAATTCAATTAACCTCCCAAAAGAAACAGTTATATTAAGGAATATGCAAAGAACCATTACTAATTAAGAAGTTTTTGTTGAACAGATTGTAAAGCAATTCATTACACATTTCAACAAAATTAACAGTTTAAAAGAATTATTACTGAGATGAATGCAAACTTCTGTGAGTTGTTTGAAGGATTGTAAGTGGTCACTTAGATTTGGACACTGTTGTTGCAAATTACTGACAGTCTTTCAAATCCTGGAATTGATGCTCTTAATTTAAGAACAGCCATAATTGTTTAAGCAGAGCACTATTTCATTCAGACCAGTTCTTACAGATTCTACTGTTAACTGGATGTAAGCTAAGTGCAACATCTGCTATGATTTGCCCTGTCCATTCTTGTAATTTATATGCTTACTAAAAGGCAACTACATGCATTCCTTAAAGATTGAAGGTAAATTAACTTTATGAAACAATAAAGTTTGGTGGGAAGAAACTGATTACATTTTGCTGTATTCAGAGAAACAACTACATTCTATGCAGTTCAAAAATGGTTCAAATGGCTCTGAGTACTATGGGACACAACTTCTGAGGTCATCAGTCCCCTAGAACTTAGAACTACTTAAACCTCACTAACCTAAGGACATCACACACATCCATGCCCGAGGCAGGATTCGAACCTGCGACTGTAGTGGTCTCGTGGTTCCAGACTGTAGCGCCTAGAACTGCACGGCCACTCCGGCCGTCATCTCTATGCAGTCATATTAAGAATTAAATAGTGGATAGAGCTGTTCATCAGATACTTTTTGTGGTATACTGAGATAACGCTCAAGAAGAGTTTCTGTCAGTTGGTACCAGAAGTATTGTCGACGTCCGTCTGCAGCAGGAACATCCCAGTGCGCAAACCAAGTATGTTGCCCACGAGAATCATACCCTCTGGAGTGGCAGCGCCACCAGGAAGTGAGACACTTGCTTAAGCAACCGTACATGAGCATAAGTTGTGAGTTGCAAGTTGTAATTCAGTTCGATTCTTTCTAGGGAGTTCCTGCAGAACCTTCGTTATGTCTTCAAGGCGTGCAGTGACATAGAAACAATGCCCAATGGATAGACAGTGAATACAATTATAGTGCGTGGACAAAGAACACCTGCCTAGAGATTTAAAAAAATACTGTTAATTTGGAACTGTTCTTTGAGTAGTACACCCAAGTCGGAAGACTAGTTTTCTTCTGACTTTAGTTCAGAGAACAATTTAACTTGTTTTCATGCACTATAGATGATGCAAGACAGATAGGCTAAAAGTTCACTCTACAATTGCTGTAACCAGTGTTACCAAAGTTGAGCAATATATTTTACTACTCGCTATTCTGTGTTACTTTCATTGTGTATGTGCTGCCATAGAATCCACGCATCCATCCTACCATGGCACCTTTATTAGTCTTTTCCAGTGGCAACAAGATTTTCATCAAAGTGGACTACCACAGTCCATAACACTTTTATGCAATAGCTGAAATGTTTCTCTAGTATTCACTCTTTATGAAATAACATCAATTAGTTCTTCATAAATTATGCATATACTGAACCTTTCATAACGGTATGGCAGCAATTCATATATTGTGCATTTGCAGAATGTAATTTACTCTACGTCTATTAGTCCACCTTCTACTCCCCCTCCCTCACCCTCCTTCTCCTCACTCTCTCTTGGTCCAACTCCTCCTCACGCCGCTCACTGTCCATCTTGTGTTGCATTCTCTCTGATCATCCGCTATTCCCCCTCTCCCTGTCGATCTCCCTTTCCCTACTCTCTCTGTCCATCTCCTCCTTCCCCTCACTATGTCCATCTCGTCATCCCCCATATCTCTGTCTGTTGCGGACTGGATTCATCAACTCTGACAAAAAGCTCACTGCTGCTTGAAAAATATAAAGGATGACAGTTATTGAACTATAAGGGGGGGGGGGGGACGTAAATCATTTACAAACTACGTCTTGACATACTTCATTCAACATGTAAATGTCACTACAAATTGAAAACTGTCGCTAAAATTCGACAATGTAACACTTAGGGAATTTTTATGCACAATATAGTGCTCCCAACTGTATATCAGCTTAATTAGTTACGTGTTAATTATGCCTAGAACAACTTAATTCACAGAAATATAGAACTGAGTTTTAAATGAAGAACATAAGAATTAGTTTAGTCAGGACACAGTTAAACCTTTTAGATCTGATTTTTTTCTAGAGGAAGGAAATTTTTTATTTATGCTCTAATACTCTTAGGCGATTTTGTAATGATTTTTTTGAAGCTTGATTTGTATAAATATATGTCGCCATTTTCAATACATATTTGAACATTTGGCTTTCATTTTAGGGACTAAAGCAAACAATTTTGAAAATTCACTTTAGTAATAAATAAACTGGTAATTCAATAATTACCTTGCAAAATAACAATAATAATAACAATTATACAGTGGGAAAAATATATCTAAAAACAAAGATGATGTGACTTACCAAACAAAATCGCTGGCAGGTTGATAGACACACAAACAAACGCAAACATACAAATGTTTGTGTGTCTATCGACCCGCCAGTGCTTTTGTTTGGTAAGTCACATTATCTTTGTTTTTAGATATATTTTTCCCACGTGGAATGTTTCCCTCTATTATATTCAATTATACAGTGGAGTACACCTAACCAATAATTTTCTTGAATTCTTTTGAATTCTGATGGACAAAGACTGCTGTGCACTTGTTGATATTTTTACGGTGATACCCAACAGTTGGGAGCACTTGTGCATGATACAGTGGAGTGTACCTAACCAATTATTTTCTTGAATTCTTTTGTATTCTGGTGGACAAAGACTGCTGCACACTTGTTGATATTTTTACAGTGATACCCAACAGGTGGGAGCACTTTTGCATGATGAAAAGATTGAACATTCACAGATGTGTATGTGAGGTTTCCATTGAGGAAAAGTATTTTTGTTGAAGCTAAGACCCACAAAATATTAATTTACACAATTGTAGCCAGAGGATCTGAATGAGTTAAATATGGGTAGTACTTACCCTAATTTTGAGATGTGTTCGCATGGGTGGGGTTTCACTGACAGAAATGAAGGAACAATACAATCGATACATAAAATTACAACTGAATGATTCAATTTAAAAAAAAAAATTGTTTCCATTATGCACAGAGAGGGCATACCATTTTCTTTAATTCTCAGCTCGTGTGGCAACAAAAAAAACTAAACTCCGCCCGAACAGGCCATGAAGGCCCAACAGTACTGACCGGCTACTGTGTCATCCTCAGCTCAAAGGCGTCACTGGATGTGGATACGGCGGGGCACATCACATTGCTCTCCCGGCCATAGGTCAGTTTACGAGACCACGGTGCATTACTTGTTACTGCATTACTTGTTAGTGTAGCACTGATTTCTCATTATGTACCTTTCGCACGTGTTAATGAACGAGAGAAACAGTCTCTTGGCATTGGTTAGAATTTTCATTTCTGCTTCCAGAATTTGATTCTCATGGGTTATGAGCATGTTTCATGTTCTATTGCCATACAGCTGCCTCTTCCTAAATTCTAAATATTTGTTTGTGAACTGGTACATGAGTATTATTTTGTGTAACAACTATATATATTACTGTGTATTTGGGATCCATTATTTTCGAATTTTCTACAGAAATGTCTTGCTTATATGATGCATGTCGCTTGTGATTGGTGCCTTCTGACCACTGCGAGATTATTTCGTCCTATAGAAATATATCGTTATTTGATCAAACTACACTGGTAATCATTACACCTTCTTTAACTTGTGTATCTTTTTCACTTCTTTCATTTCTTGATTATTACATCACTATGTTTGAACATTTGTTAATCTTAGTAAATTTTATTATCTTACAACCTATAAGGTGCATTCAAATGAAAATGAGACATATGGATAAAAAGCAAGTAAACAGTTTATTATTTGAAACAGAATCTCCACAGCTGTGAGACAAGACCCGGAAAACTGTTCGCATTTGCCTACAGAACCATGATCACATGGGTAGAGATCGAGAGTGTACGGAATGTTGAGAAAGTTCGCTGTGTTGCCTGAATGTACATCAATAAACTTTTATCCCTCTTTTTTCACGGTACTGTTATTTCATCAGCCTTACTCTTGGTAGAGTATACAGCTTTACTGTATGGATAAATGATAATGGCGTCCTCTTCGGTAAAATATTCCGGAGGTAAAATAGTCCCCCATTCGGATCTCCGGGCGGCGACTACTGAAGAGGACATCCTTATCAGGAGAAATAAAACTGGCATTCTATGGATTGGAGCGTGGAATGTCAGATCCCTTAATTGGGCAGGTAGGTTAGAAAATTTAAAAAGGGAAATGGATAGGTTAAAGTTAGATATAGTGGGAATCAGCAAAGTTCAGTGGCAAGAGGAACGAGACTTTTGGTTAGGTGAATACAGGTTTATAAATACAAAATCAAATAGGGGTAATGCAGGAGTAGGTTTAATAATGAATAAAAAAATAGGGGTTCGTGTAAGCTACTACAAACAGCATAGTGAACGCATTATAGTGGCCAAGATAGACACTGAGATATTCGCTATTTTTGACTTCATTAAAACAGCAAATACGAGTAGTTAATACTTTCAGCCAGAAGGCAAATACTTGTTTGTAAATAATGATTAATGTATAATGAGGCGTCGCATAGCGACGGTGGAATTTTCTAGTGATGTAATTTGTCGTCTTTGGGCGGCAATAAAAACAGAAAAATACGGATAGATATACGATCCTTCACTATTTTGTTCGCGGGAGAACAAATGAAGCCTGGAGCGCTAAAAAGACTTTTACTGTTTTTCTCAAGTAAGACGGACGCAGATTTGTGGCAGTCTGATCTAATTTTTTATTAAATGTATAAAAACGTGTTCCGTCTAAGTTTTGAGTGAAGTGTAGGAAGAAGAACTGTTATAACTTACCGTGACGACGCACGAGCGACTCAAAGAAGACAATGGCTATATAAAAGAGCGCTAAATGGACATGATACGGACATAAAAATCTACCGTCATTGTAGTATTAAGCTTAAGGTACGATATATGTTTTAGTTATAATAAATATTTGTTCTGGGAATACTGAATCATTTAGCAGTGCTCATTTCTATTATCTCCTCAGTATTATTTTCATTTTAATTGTGCATTTTGCTAATATTACAGACTCCAAGATCAGCAGTCCAATGTGCGTGTTACATTGATAAAAAGAAAACTGTTTTATCGTCTTCTTGCATCAGCTTTAATATCGAATTTCCCTTTTGTGTGATGTTACAGTTGTTTTTGCGCCCTTAAGAACTTTCTGGTCCCTTAGGAAATTTTTTTTGTCATAACAATAACTTCACAACCGGGTATGACCGTATGTATGATCATGAAGTAATTAGAAAGACGATAACGCAACTTCTTAATCAATAGCACGCTAGTTGTGACTGCCTCAAGCCACGCGAAACCGCAAGTAAAACTATTCACATCTCATAATGCAATATTTTATGACAATGGTCAATCCATGATTCTTACGCCAATTGTGATTGATAAAACAGTTAGTTAAATCTCAATTTCCAACTTTCCATTGAATAGCAACATCACTTCTATTTTGTAACATCACACTTGGCGCCCGAACAGGGACATGACCAAAAATTAGTTCAAATTCTTGGAAAATTTTCTATGTGCTTTTGTTAATAAATGTTCTGTCGTTTCATGTACACATCATCTCTCTGTGAGAATGACGTAAAATATGCTGGTCAGTAACGCAGTTTAATTACCGAGAGAAAAGAAAAGAAAAGAAAAGAGACGTGAATTTGCTGAGACAACATAGCGGTATTCAAGCCATCAAAAAGTAAGTCAGAATTTTGCATACGCAGTGTAGTGCTTCAGTAGCAACGTTGCTTTTCCAAGTCGATCCACATCCTTTCTATCTCCTTCCCGCTATAGAAAATCTGCTTTATTTTATCTTTCAAAGTAAAATTATTCGTAGTCTGATAATAGAAATTATTTCTCCCCATTGTTAGTATACCTGTATTGCATTTTCAACATGGTGGATAGTGTGTGCAATTTGCAGTGAAGAGCATCTTCATTCATTTGTCTGAAACGTTTGGGTTCCATCTTGTCTTATCGCCAGATAGAATTTCATTTGTTGCTCACGCGAGAGCGGTGCTCTTAGCGGACTCACCACGTCACTGACAAACGACGAAAGCCTTGCGTAGCAC
This sequence comes from Schistocerca piceifrons, assembly GCF_021461385.2. Taxonomy (NCBI): domain Eukaryota; kingdom Metazoa; phylum Arthropoda; class Insecta; order Orthoptera; family Acrididae; genus Schistocerca; species Schistocerca piceifrons. The sequence continues at coordinate 115,541,880 of NC_060138.1, forward strand.
GTGATTTACTAACGAAAATGGCAGATAGTAAACAGAGACAGGTGACAACAGGAGACGGGAGTGAAGACGTTAATAGTATTCCATACCCTTTACGATCGCGAACGGTAGGTTCCCGTGTGGAAACTGAACTAACCATGTCTGTAACAGGGGAAAGTGACCCTAAAGTCCAAATTCTTCCCGCTGCAGCTACAAATGACCTCGGTGCGTTAATGGAAATGCTGAAACAACAGTTTGACGCAGTAAATGAGACTATAAAAACACAAAATGAGACTGTTAACGCCCGATTAGATGCTGTAAGCGAATCAGTAAAAACACAAAATGAGACTACAAAAACACAAAATGAGACTGTTAACGCTCGATTAGATGCTGTAAGCGAATCATTAAAAACACAGCTAGGCACAATCAAAACAGATCTGCATAAAGAAATTACGGCTGAATTAAATACCCATTTGGGTGAGGTGCAAACTAAGATCAGTGATCAAATTCAGAAAATGCAGAAACAGGTGAAAAGTGAAATAGCTGAAGTATCTGGAACATTAAACACAAAAATTCAGGCAGCTACCAAAGAAATAAACTCAGTTAGAAATGCAGTATCTGACATTGAAGGTGTAGTGGAGGATCTGTCGAGGCAGATAGACTCAATCAATATTGAAGAACAGGTTAAGAGCACCGTGAAAGCACACGCGGAGGCATTGTCGGAACACTACAGTGAATGGATAAAGGGTAAAGATATTTTTATCGAAAAGAAGGTCAGGGAGGAGCTTAGGGAGACTGTCAAGGATGTAACTTATGAAATCTTAGCTGCTCCTGGTAAGTCGGGAGACACAGTAGTTTCTGAATTGGGACAGATTCGGAGGACACTTACACGGGATCTTCCCGAGTGGAAGCAGCAAGTAGTGGACGAAGTCAGAATGCTGAGAAACTGGGTAGAAAATCCGCACACACATACGCAAACTATAGGGAACAACTCTTTAGACGGTGACGAATGTCAGTCAACTCCTTATCGTTCACCGCCTGATTACATGCAAAACAACAGTCCTGTTGAGTCCCGAGTAGGGAAACTAAATGATCCGCCCACAATTGTGAGTTTAATGCAAGAGGAAAGTGTGATTAAGCATCGCACTTTTCCTGTTTTTCATCCGCAGAAGCGAGAAATACACCCCATCGTGTTCCTAAAGAATTTTTCCGGCATATTTCCCAGGAGCTGGACAGACAGACAGCGTATTCAGTTCGTCACTGGCTTTATTTCTGGTGATGCAGCATTATGGGGAACGGAAATGGTAGACACGTGTAGGAATTATGAAGAGTTTGAGAAAATGTTCTTGGCAAAATTTTGGAGTAATGGGGTACAGCAAAGATTAAGGAAGGAGGTGTATGGTGCGGAAATTTTCAATGAGAAGCATGGAAGTCTCCGGCGATACTTTGAGAAGTATCTAGCAAAAATTAAATTCTGGGATTCTCCGATTTCTTCCAAGGACGTAATTATGATTCTCAAAAGCAAACTCCCTGTGTCTATTAGAGAGAAATTGGTAAATGTGTCCGAAGAAGACACGGATGTATTCCTTTCTGTGCTGGATTCCTTAGATTTAATTAGCGAGGATGTGCGCTCCAAGGTTGGCAGCGGCAAATTCTTCCCTGGCAGCCAGCAGAATGCATCGCACGCGGACAACAATGCGCCCAAGGAGAGAGCGAGCTACTGCGACCGCTGTTACCAACCTGCCAGCGGTTATCAAAACGCAAACGGCAATAACTTTAAACGGAAGCAGAAAATCAATTACAGTAATCAGCAGAGATACCACCCAATTTACAACCACCATGTACAACATCAGTACGGAAACCCACCCTTTAATTCTGCGCCTGAGCAGTATGGAAATTCTCCACAAACTAGTGGTAATTTTTCAAATGGGCCAGTGTACAATCAAAGTTATAGGTCGAAATATAGCAAGTGGCATGGGCAAGGCGGAGGCCACCCAGCACAACATAAGAACAACTATTCACAGGATAGAGGACCGCGGAACAATTTTCAAATGGCACCAAATGCGAACTTTCCTTCACAAGGAAATGATTCTGCCGGCAACCAAAAGATCGGGCGACAGCAGCCGTCTCAAGTATTTTATTCACAAGTGAATGCACCCAGTGGATTTTACCCCTCTACACCGGCATTTGTACCACATAACCAGCACCAATATGAAACGGAACAAACACTTAAGGCCATGAATGACAAACAGGTTAAACATCCTGCGGATTTTGAGTGGGGGCACTAACGAATACTCTGATTCTGAGTATGTTAATGCGATACGGTACGACCATGAGACCGACTTACGAGATGACCTTGCACCTGACCTAGAAGCTCAAGACATTAATGACATTTATGATGAACAGGTCCAGGCTTCGATTAAGATTTCTATTGCCAACATTCCTGTCACAGCCATTGTTGATACAGGAGCAAACATCAATGTGATGTCATCATGTCTCTTCAGACAGGTGTCTTCTGTTGCCGATTCAGGGCTGCTCCATATCGGGAGCGATTGGTCCATTGAAACAGAGAGTTAGTTTACAGACGCAGCCTCAACTGCAGATAGAATCTGTTTCGGTTTCTTGCTTCTTACGTACTGGAAATTTCCTTGTGTGAACTGTTAATGATAAGTATTGTGTTGAACAGCGCACTGACTACATGGTAACGGCTACTACATGTCATCTTTAAGTATTAAATGCTATGTATGGAAAAATTGTTTATAGTGATGGACATGAACTGATATTTCTTCAACAAGCTGAAGCAGGAAATTGAGGTTGCACCAAGAATTTCAATTTAATTTTAAGTTAGTATTAAGAAAAAAAAGTGCTTGCGAGGCGATTGCCCGGAGCTATATAAATATGTAAAGGTGAGAAATGGAGAAGGATGCGTAAATAAGCACTTCTCTCAAGGTACAAGAAGATTTATAGATTTATTTTTAGTAATGTAAGTACTTGAAGTTCTGTTGTAAAAGCCCAAATTACCTGCTTAAAAAAAAAAAAAGGGGTACATGTTCAAACAGTCCAGACAGTGGACAGGAGTAGAAGAAATAGCTTAAAGTTCAGTTAAAGCGTGCTGTTAAATGGAAAAACAAGTGGTAACCCACATGTGTTCACGCAAGGAGACAATAAGCTGTAGTAAACTAAGTTAGGTGAAATACAGTACAAATAGAGGCAAACCATGAAGCATCAATAATGTAGCGTAAGTACTCCACGAGGCCATTAATTGCTATGAAAGTAAACTATTTCCCTGTGATCTGATCCCAATGTAAAGAGTATATGAGGAATGTTAGCTGACGAATTGATTTCAGTAGAATCGAGGTACTAAATAACCACACAGCAAGCCCCCTGTATCATAAATAAGTTCAAGTAAAGATCTTCAGAAGATTTGTAGTGTAATCTAGCGACCATTCAATACCCTAATTGAAGGCTAATCTAAAGAACATGCAATGCAGTGATATTTAAACTTAATATTGACTATAACCTGAGTAAGACGTAGAAGTATCAAAGTATGCTGTAATGAAAGAGGTTGAAATTTATATATGTGCCTATGTTTATTATGATAATTTAATTTACATGCAGATTTTATAGCAAAAATGTCTCCTGAGACACTCCTCTTATGAAATCCATTTTCCTTGTGCCCGTTCCTCTTATGAAATCCATTTTCCTTGTGCCCGTTCCTTTTGATCCTGGTTCATTAACCCAGACCAAGGGTCGACTTGTAAAAGGCACGTGTGCTTCGAGGCAAAGCAGTGCTTATGAGAAATGAGACACGTAGCGTGATGAACTTCGCTAGCTTTGGTAATGTTTGTTATGGACCGGTTGCGTAAACCCAGTGAACTGTCGGTAATTCCATTCATGCGAAAAATAGTAGACACGCGTTACCCTATTTTTTTTAACAGAGAACGATTGCTGAGTACATGAAGCGAAGAGGGAGACCTATTGTTATCCAGTCTGCCCTCAAATTTATAAAAAAAAAAAAAAAAAAAAAAAAAAAAAAGATTCAGCGTTAAATGCGTACTCGTTATGTAGTAGATATGCTGCGTGGCAGTAGAAAATGATCTTGGCTGCACTAAAGAATAAATGCAACGAGTGTTGCGAAACCTGTAGTTTTCATAATGAGGAGATGAGCACTTAAAAGAAAGTTTGAAAGAATATTTTTAGGTTCACTAGTGAAAGCAAATCTTGAGATATAAAGAGTCCATTCATAAAGCAGTTGTTCACTGGACTTAACAAAAGGAGTGACCATTAATTGTAAATATTAGCTCGTAAGTGATCTTTTGTAAATAGTAGAATATAAGTCTTTCTGTAGCAATGGAGGAAACCTGCAAAATTGGTTGTTTTGTAAATGAACTCTATCGGCGAAGGAACTAAGCACGAATGCTGTGTGAAGATGCACACTAAAGTGCGACGTGCATAATAAAAGTAACTGTTCACTGTATATTAGTGGTAGTGTTGTACTGCAAGTGTAAAAAGAAGTCAAGGCTACGACAACAGGTGCAACGCAAAGTTCAGTGTTGTTCTAAGTGCAGCGACAGCTAAAACATTCGTCGTCACTTACCTGTGAGCCTCATGGGAGGCAGTTGACAGAGAAGTATGGAGGCAGCGTCAGTGTCCGGCTCCTCCGATGGAAAACGCGCGCGAGGTGTTTGTATCGATGCACTCGTGTGATACGAAGTTCACAAAAAAAAGGAGCAATCTACGACCAGCAGCTCTGTTACAGCCTTAGCGCGAACGGATACTGAGTATTGGAGCTCACGCAACACTGTGCAGCCGCTGTGAGTGGCTGACGTGTGGGTGACGAAACAATCATCATCATCATCTTGGACAGTTTCCAGCCACTGGTTGGGTCTGTCGGGAACACAAGCCTCTCCACCGTGTTCTGTCTTTCCACCATTCCCCCTCTTCCACCTTCGTCCAGTTCTCTCCTCTTCTCATCACACATTCCTTCACTCCCTTCACCCATCTATCTCTTGGTCTTCCTCTGGGCCTCTTCCCCTCCAGTTGCAGATCAAACATCCTCTTTGGAATTCGTCCCTCATCCATTCTCTTCATGTGTCCATACCACTGCAGTCTTGATTTTTCTATCCTGTCCTGTACTGGTTCCTCCTTTAGTCTTTCCCTCACATACAAATTTCGCAATCTGTCTCGTCTTGTTACACCCAACCTGCTCCTCTGGAACTTCATTTCACTAGCCTGTATTCTACTTTTGTCGCTTTTGTGCATTACCCATGTCTCACTTCCGTATGTCAATATGGGGACAAAGTAGGTTCGGTATATAATTCCCTTGGATTTCTGTGGCACCTCCTTGCTCCAAATAAGCCCCCTAATGCATTTGTAGAACTGCCCTGCTTTTCTGCATCTTTCATTTATTTCCATTGCGTTTCCCCCCTTACTTTCAATCACGCTTCCCAGGTACTTGAAGTTCTCTACCACTTGTAGTTTTTCCCCTCCACAAGTTATATCCACATTTGGCCTATTCTTCTTCCTTGTTGTGACGATTATTTCACTTTTCTTTGCAGAGAAATGCATTCCATATTGTGCTGCCGTTGCCTCCCATGCATCTAACTGCTCTTGCACCTCCTTCACGCAATTTCCCCATAACATCAGGTCATCGGCAAAAAGCACTGCTTTCATTTTATGATCTCCAATTGCATCTGATACTTGCTGTAGGATTTCATCCATAACAATAATAAACAATAAAGGCGAAAGTGCACTTCCCTGTCGCAGCCCATTTTCCAGCTTGAACCATGCAGTACGTTCCCTCCCCACTTTCACACAACTCTCACTTCCCTCATACATTTTTCTGACTTTTCGTGTAATCTCTTCATCTATCCCTTTTGCGTTCAGCACATCCCAGAGCTTGTCCCTACAGATACTATCATACGCCTTCTCAATATCCAAAAAGGCCATGATTAAGTCCTTCCCGTACTCATAGTGCCTTTCCTGCAGTTGCCTTACCGCAAATATGAGGTCCGTTGTTGATCTTCCCGGTCTGAAACCGTACTGCTCCTCTTGCAGTCTACTTTCAATACTGCTTCTTATTCTCTTCTCCAGCATCTTTTCATAGATTTTTCCACAGTGGCATAGCAGGGTGATTCCTCTGTAGTTCTCACATCTCCTTTTATCCCCTTTCTTGAAGATCGGGACTATAATTCCTTTCTTCCAATCCTCAGGAATTCTGTTCTCCTTCCACACCACCCTCAGCACTCTGTATAGCCACTGGGTTCCTACTTCTCCTGCTGCTCGTATCATATCCACTGTTACTTCGTCCCAACCTGGTGCCTTGCCCCCTTTCATCCTCTTTATGGCTTCTTCCACTTCATTCCAAGTTAGATCATCAATTTCCCCACTATTATAATCGTCTGCTGCCTTAGGCTCTCCATCGCTGTTAGTTACCTGCTTGGCAGCATTCAACAGATCTTCAAAGTACTCCTTCCAAATCTTTTTGAGCTCATGCATTTCCTCCACAACTCTTCCATTATTATCCATGATCCTCAGGCACTCGCTTCTGTCATTCCTCTTATTTCTTACCATGGTGTAAAGTACTTTTTTGTTCCCTTCACTGTCCTCTTCTAACATTCTTGTCCATTTTTCCATCCACTTCTTCTTCTCCGCCCTTACTATGGTCTGTGCCGCTTTCTTGCTTTCCTTATATTTTACCCTAGCTTCCTCTGTTCGGGTCTGGAACCATTCTCTGAAGGCTTTGTTCTTTCGAAGTACTGCCTCTTTACATATGTTGTTCCACCATGGGGTTTCCCTACTTCTCCTCTTTGTGCTAGTTCTTCCGCACACAGTCTCAGCTGCCTCAACTAGAGCCCTCTTAAAATCGCCCCATTCTTCTTCCACTGTTCTCTGATCTTCCTTTGGCAGCTTCTTCCTGATCAGTGTCTGGTACTGGGTCCTCCGTTCATCCTCTTTCAGCATCCATGTCTTCAACCTTTTCTCCTGTATATCTGTTGCCCTCGTATCTTTTTTCTCTCTTAGGGTGGCTACCAACAGCCGATGGTCGCTGTCTAAGGCCTCAGATGGTATGACCTTAACATCTGTGAGGCTGCTCATCATCTGCCTATCCACTAGTACATAGTCTACTACTGAAGTTTGGGACCAGTCCCCACTGTACCAAGTTATTTTGTGACTACTCCTCTTCTTGTACCACGAATTTGCGATCGCCAGCCCATTCCTCTTGCAGAATTCCAGCAACAATTTTCCTTCTCTATTTCGGTTCCCCCAGCCCTCTGGTCCCATTATCTCCTCGAATCCTTTCCTGTCTGTGCCAACATGTGCATTGAGGTCCCCTATTATAATCTGATTTCCTCCATTTAGCTGCTTTTGCATGTCATCTTCAAATTCCTCCTTCTCCTTTTTTGTACACCCCACCTGTGGGGCATATGCTTGGATGATTTCAATGCTTTTTCCTTTCACCCGTACTCTGGCTTTTATCATTCGATCATTGATACCTTCCACCTCCTCCTGCAGACCCTCTCTGACCACTATTGCCACTCCATTTCTTCCCCTCTCATTCCCTATCCAGTACAGTTTACATCCTTTACTTAGTGGTTTTTCACCAACTCCTCTCCACCTAGTCTCAGCAAGTCCCAAGATGTCCAATTTCCTCCTTTCCATCATTTCTACAATTTCTTCTAACTTCCCAGTTAGAGTCCTTACGTTTAAGGTGCCCAGCCGTAAACCATCTCGTAATCCTTTTCCATTGCTTGGTCCGTTTCCTTTAAATCCGTTCCGTGATCCGAGGCATGTTCCCTTTTTGAAAGCAGTTGATTTATCCACTACTGGCTTGCTAGGCCTATCGCAGCTTCACCAGAGCCCCGTTAGCCGTCACGATTCAGGGTTCCCATAGGGCCTTCTCAGCTACCGTAGCGGTCCTGGGGCACACGAAGTCCCCGCTGTACATCGCCCCTAAAGGCAATCCCCTACTTTGTGCCGTTGCCCATCTCCCACGACTTGGACGAGGGGTTGGACTTATGGGAGATGGTGACGAAACAATCCAAACTTTAAACTGCTAACCGCCATGACTTCCATCGTACATACTGGAGGAAAGACATTTGTACACTTGTGTGACTACATTTTCATACGTAAATTAAGCAATTTTCTTGAGTTGAAGTTAAGATGAGTGAGAAGTAGATTGATAGATTACTCAGGCCTTAAAGCCATTAATACCGGCACTCCTGAACACTGCTAAAATGAATTATAACACTGTCTCTTGATGGACAAAGAAAATGAATGTGCACTATAGGAAGACCCTAAACTCCAGACCAGTCCCGATCCTTAACAAATGTATCCAATAGGTTGTAAGTTATACTAATAATTTTCCACTTCTTCTGTTTCATATTGTAAATAAAAACCCGGGAAACCACTTGAATTCCTGGCACCACAATGGAAAGGACAGATGTACTGCATGATGAACGCCGTAGACAGCTAACACAGAAAGTGAAAGCATCACGAAGTGTAGTGCTACGTTATTAAACTGTAATTGAACCACAATGAGTCAACAGATGCTCGAACATTGTCCACTCTAGTTTACTGAAAATAAGCACTCACTGTACTCATGTATTAGTTGTTAAGCTCAAGAGAAAGTAATTTCTGAATTCTATCCCCTGAAGAGCGAAATGAACGTTCACTTATTGTTATAAGCAAATATGGACCAAACTTAAAAATGCACATAAATGTTAGTCTTGGTATTATAGAATGAAGTGACTGATGAACAAAGAATGAAAAACTTTATTTTGAAAAATGATAAATATCTGATATATGTTTATAAATGTAATTTCAATTTAAGTACATGGTACGCCAGTAACATTATGTAAATGTCACACCAAAAATCACGAATATCTCATGAGGACATGAGGATCGAGGTAATCCTTCGGCATTCCCTCTCTCCTCATGGGAGGCAATGAGATATTCGCTATTTTTGACTTCATTAAAACAGCAAATACGAGTAGTTAATACTTTCAGCCAGAAGGCAAATACTTGTTTGTAAATAATGATTAATGTATAATGAGGCGTCGCATAGCGACGGTGGAATTTTCTAGTGATGTAATTTGTCGTCTTTGGGCGGCAATAAAAACAGAAAAATACGGATAGATATACGATCCTTCACTATTTTGTTCGCGGGAGAACAAATGAAGCCTGGAGCGCTAAAAAGACTTTTACTGTTTTTCTCAAGTAAGACGGACGCAGATTTGTGGCAGTCTGATCTAATTTTTTATTAAATGTATAAAAACGTGTTCCGTCTAAGTTTTGAGTGAACTGTAGGAAGAAGAACTGTTATAACTTACCGTGACGACGCACGAGCGACTCAAAGAAGACAATGGCTATATAAAAGAGCGCTAAATGGACATGATACGGACATAAAAATCTACCGTCATTGTAGTATTAAGCTTAAGGTACGATATATGTTTTAGTTATAATAAATATTTGTTCTGGGAATACTGAATCATTTAGCAGTGCTCATTTCTATTATCTCCTCAGTATTATTTTCATTTTAATTGTGCATTTTGCTAATATTACAGACTCCAAGATCAGCAGTCCAATGTGCGTGTTACATTGATAAAAAGAAAACTGTTTTATCGTCTTCTTGCATCAGCTTTAATATCGAATTTCCCTTTTGTGTGATGTTAAAGTTGTTTTTGCGCCCTTAAGAACTTTCTGGTCCCTTAGGAAATTTTTTTTGTCATAACAATAACTTCACAACCGGGTATGACCGTATCTACGATCATGAAGTAATTAGAAAGACGATAACGCAACTTCTTAATCAATAGCACGCTAGTTGTGACTGCCTCAAGCCACGCGAAACCGCAAGTAAAAACTATTCACATCTCATAATGCAATATTTTATGACAATGGTCAATCCATGATTCTTACGCCAATTGTGATTGATAAAACAGTTAGTTAAATCTCAATTTCCAACTTTCCATTGAATAGCAACATCACTTCTATTTTGTAACATCACAACACGAAGCCCACACCTACAACAGTAGTACAAGTCTATATGCCAACTAGCTCTGCAGATGAAGAAGAAATTGAAGAAATGTATGATGAGATAAAAGAAATTATTCAGATAGTGAAGGGAGACGAAAATTTAATGGTCATGGGTGACTGGAATTCGATAGTAGGAAAAGGAAGAGAAGGAAACATAGTAGGTGAATATGGATTGGGGGTAAGAAATGAACGAGGAAGCCGCCTGGTAGAATTTTGCACAGAGCACAACTTAATCATAGCTAACGCTTGGTTCAAGAATCATTAAAGAAGGTTGTATACATGGAAGAAGCCTGGAGATACTGACAGGTTTCAGATAGATTATATAAGACAGAGATTTAGGAACCAGGTTTTAAATTGTAAGACATTTCCAGGGGCAGATGTGGACTCTGACCACAGTCTATTGGTTACGAAGTGTAGATTAAAACTGAAGAAACTGCAAAAAGGTGGGAATTTAAGGAGCTGGGACCTGGATAACTGACTAAACCAGAGGTTGTAGAGAGTTTCAGACAGAGCATAAGAGAACAATTGACAAGAATGGGGAAAAGAAATACAGTAGAAGAAGAATGGGTAGCTTTGAGGGATGAAGTAGTGAAGGCAGCAGAGGATCAAGTAGGTAGAAAGACAAGGGCTAGTAGAAATCTTTGGGTGACAGAAGAAATATTGATTTAATTGATGAAAGGAGAAAATATAAAAATGCAGTAAATGAAGCAGGCAAAAAGGAATACAAACATCTCAAAAATGAGATCGACAGGAAGTGCAAAATGGCTAAGCAGGCATGGCTAGAGGAGAAATGTAAGGATGTAGAGGTTTATCTCACTAGGGGTAAGATAGATACTGCCTACAGAAAAATTAAAGAGACCTTTGGAGAAAAGAGAACCACTTTTATGAATATCAAGAGCTCAGATGGAAACCCAGTTCTAAGCAAAGAAGGGAAAGCAGAAAGGTGGAAGAAGTGTATAGAGGGACTATACAAGGGCGATGTACTTGAGGGCAATGTTATAGAAAGGGAAGAGGATGTAGATGAAGATGAAATGGGAGATATGATACTGCGTGAAGAGTTCGATAGAGCACTGAAAGACCTGAGTCGAAACAAGGCCCCGGGAGTAGACAACATTCCATTAGAACTACTGACGGCCTTGGGAGAGCCAGTCCTGACAAAACTGTACCATCTGATGAGCAAAATGTATGAGACAGGCGAAATACCCTCAGACTTCAAGAAGAATATAATAATTCCAATCTCAATGAAAGCAGGCATTGACAGATGTAAAAATCACCGAACTATAAGTATAATAAGCCATGGCTGCAAAATACTAACACGAATTCCTTACAGACAAATGGAAAAACTGATAGAAGCCAACCTTGGGGAAGATCAGTTTGGATTCCACAAAAATATGGGAACACGTGAGGCAATACTGACCCTACGACTTATCTTAGAAGCTAGATTAAGAAAAGGCAAACCTACATTTCTAGCATTTGTAGACTTAGAGAAAGCTTTTGATAATGTTGACTGGAATACTCTCTTTCAAATTCTGAAGGTGGCAGGGGTAAAATACAGGGAGCAAAAGGCTATTTACAATTTGTACAGAAACCAGATGGCAGTTATAAGAGTCGAGGGACTCGAAAGGGAAGCAGTGGTTGGGAAGGGAGTGAGACAGGGTTGTAGGCTCTCCCTGAATGTTATTCAATCTGTATATTGAGCAAGCAGTAAAGGAAACAAAACAAAAATCCGGAGTAGGTGTTTAAATCCATGGAGAAGAAATAAAAACTTTAAGGTTCGCCGATGACATTGTAATTCTGTCAGAGATAGCAAAGGACTTGGAAGAGCAGTTGAACAGAATGGACAGTGTCTTGAAAGGAGGATATAAAATGAACACCAACAAAAGCAAAACGAGGATAATGGAATGTAGTCGAATTAAGTTGGGTAATGCAGAGGGAATTAGATTAGGAAATCAGACGCTTAAAGTAGTAAAGGAGGTTTGCTATTTGGGGTGTAAAATAACTGATGATGGTCGAAGTAGAGAGGATATAAAACGTAGACTGGCAATGGCAGGGAAAGCATTTCTGAAGAAGAGAAATTTGTTAACATCGTGTATAGATTTAAGTGTCAGGAAGTCGTTTCTGAAAGTATTTGTATGGAGTGTAGCCATGTATGGAAGTGAAACGTGGACGATAAATAGTTTGGACAAGAACAGAATAGAAGCTTTCGAAATGTGGTGCTATAGAAAAATGCTGAAGATTAGATGAGTAGATCACATAACTAATGAGGAGGTATTGAATAGGATTGGGGAGAAGAGAAGTTTGTGGCACAGCTTGACTAGAAGAAGGGATCGGTTGGTAGGACATGTTCTAAGGCATCAAGGGATGACCAATTTAGTATTGGAGGGCAGCGTGGAGGGTGAAAATAGTAGAGGGAGACCAAGAGATGAATACACTAAGCAGATTCAGAAGGATTTAGGCTGCAGTGTGTACTGGGAGATGAAGAAGCTTACACAGGATAGAGTAGCATGGAGAGCTGCATCAAACCAGTCTCAGGACTGATGACCACAACAACAACAACAACTCTTGGTAGAATTGATTCATAAATTAATAAACTTCCTGGGTTCATCTAAAATATAGGGTAAGGTGTACGATGCCTTGAATGTCTCAATACACCGAACCACATGCTAACTTAATACCATACGTTTGTAAAACCCAGGCTATTTTGGGAAACTGGAGTTGAGCCACAGTCAGATTTAACGGCGCTCAACTAACTGGTTAAACTGCGATCATGGGCGGTGCACCAGAATTTTTTGTCGACCAGGGGTAAATGCCGACTATATCGCAGTTAACTTTTAATTGAGGTTTATGGACTCAGTCGTGAGTGTTACAACTGTGTTTCCGCACAGCTGGAAGTTTTCTTCACATTATAGGACCAATTTAATAAATATGTACGTGTCTTCCATGCCAAAAAAATTCCTGATGCGGTAATATTAATCGTGTCAGAGTATCTTTCCTTTAGAAAATACACTGTAAGACAAGAAAGGCAACGAATCACGAAGGAATTGTCAGAATGGGGCTGAAATTGGCAGATATGGTAGATGTGATGTACATGTACAGACAAACAAATGATTACAATCTGAGAAAACTTGGATGATTTATTCAAGAGATAGAGCTTCACAAATTGAGCAAGTCAACCCATTGGTCCACCTCTGGCACTTATGAAAGCAGTTATTCGGCTTGACATTGATTGATAGAGCTGTTGGATGTCCTCCTGAGGGGTATCGAACCAAATTCTGCCCAACTGGCGTCTTAGATTGTCAAAATCCCGAGCTGGATGAAGGGCTCCACCCAAAATGCTCCGAACATTCTCAGTTAGGAAGATACCCTTCAGTGATGAGTCCCGCTTCGAACTGATTCCTTATGACCAGTGGAAACGTGTCTGGAGGCGCCTCCTCCCACCCCCCTCCTCTCTTACCTCTTCCAATAAACAGAGGGAAGTGTGGCCGAGTTACGAGATAGATAATTTTTACTTTATTTAGCCTCCAAATAAACCGAAATAATGTCCAAAATATTGCATTCATTAATATTTTCGTAAAAGGCATGAAAAGGAAAGACAAAGGAATATCTGAGATTGCAAATAAATTTCCAAGACTGTACATACAGCATCCATGAGCGCCCTGCAAATAACGTTTCAATAAGGGATTGTAATCAAAGCGTACAGGTAAAAATGTGGTAGTTATAACTTCTGCAAGATGCCAAGAAAATTACTGCTTCTACTGTTTCTACGATGTACGTCTGCCCAGAAGTGTTAATCATCAACCGTAAAATAACTTTTATACTTGAAGTTCTCGTTTACACCTTAAAATCCCTTCCGGGAAATTTATTTTCTATCTATAATTTTCCCTTGCCTTTCCATTTCATGTCTTTTATGAAAATATCAATAAATAGAATATATTGAGCATTATTTCGGTTTACCTTCTGTGCAGGTAACGTAAAAATTGAAAAAAAAAAATAGCATTGAGACTCGAACCCACGAGACTCGTATCGGCCTTCTGTACTCTTTGCGCCGTGGCAACTGTTGCCTGGAAACTACGTTAATGTAAATGGCTCATGCGTCGTCCAGCAAAAATGAATTTTTTTCTACGGAATTGACCATCTGGAATTTGCAATTCTGTCACTTCCACTTCCGGCCAAGCGGTGCATGTATCATAAATTTGGACGAAATCGGTAATGACCAGTAAACGTGGTCCCCTTGACAGTTAAAGTGGTTAGGCTTATCATCAGTTGGTCACGACTACTCCGCGATTTGGAACAGAGTGGTAAAATGGAAACTTTGTAGATTGTTCATATTTAATTGAATGGGAGCTGATTATAGCACAGTACACTATCTTTACACTTCGTGCTGTAAATTGTCTCTCTGAATAATGAAACAGTCACTACTATGTTCTGAGCTCTTAAGTGGGAATGTGATGTTCGTATTATTCGTCGTTAATTTGAATCTTGAAACTGTTGCCTTGAGTACCCATGTGGACTTCACGAGGGGAAAAAAAAAGAAGATTGAGTTCAAATAGGCCTTAGATTGGGGTTACTTGAGCCCATATTCTGCTTTCCTATGCAAATGCATCACAATAGTGTGTTGGGTTCAAGTAAGATGTAGGATTTTTAATAATACCTAGATGCTCATTGACAAAATAATTTTCATCGGAAAAATCTTCTAACAAAACAGTAAAATAATGGAAACATAGAGTTGTGAAACAAATCACAGAACTTCAACCGACTCTAAATATTGCCTTTGATTGATGGAACAGAAAATAAGCCCGTTTAAAAAGTTTTGGAGGGTTAATCTTCTCCTTAATATCGCACATATCGCACCATTTATAGCGTGGAATGTCTTCTTGTGCAGGCCACTTCCAGAATATTTTTGTTTTATGCATACACTCGACGACAGCTGCGTTGTCGTCTACATGTGACACAACACCAGGAAATTCAGTGTTCTCCCATAAGACGATTCTATGTTGCCTTTCTCCAATGTCTAACATTACTGCCTTTTGAAACACTGCCTTTTTAGTTCTTCCCGCTTTTTACACTGCCCATCTTTGCTTGTTCATCTATAGTCCTACTGTTAGATGGCAGATTAATGTCTCTCAGGCCACACGCATCATTCTCACTGTTACAAAATTAAAGTCACTTTCTCTTGATGAGTCCGCAGCTCGTGGTCTTACGGTAGCGTTCTCACTTCACGCGCACGTGATCCCGGGTTCGATTCCCGGCGGGGTCAGGGATTTTTCCTGCCTCGAGATGGCTGGGTGGTGTTGTGTCGTTCTCATCATCATTCATCCCCATTTCGGGTGGAGGAAGGCAATGGTAAACCACCTCCGCTAGGACCTTGCCTAGTACAGCGGTGCGGGTCTCTCGCATCGTCCCCTACGCTCCTCGGAGTACGGGGCCTCCTCCTCATCCCCTGATGACAGGACTCTGAAATCATCAGCATCTTCTGATGTTGACTCAATGTCGACTTGTTTTAATGGTTTTTTAGTTTTCTTGGTGTTCTTCGATTTTTCTACCGTTGTCTTGTTTCACATTTTTAACTTTTTTACTCTAGCGTTTAAACACTTTTCCATTTGTTCGTCTGCAAAATCATTGTACTTGCGGATGCCATGCAATCTTGTATATTTAAACGGCTTGCTGAGCCTTAAATCTGTGAAGGAAAAACGTAAATAGCTTAAAACATATTTTGTATGAGGCACAAATTGAAAATAACTTGTCACAATCTGTAACCGCTGTTTTATTTGAATAAATGATGAATATACGTGTCTAAGGATTACTTGGACTCAAGTCGGTCGTGGGTTCAAGTAGCCCTTGTATTTGGTTATCAGCACATCAGCATACACTTTGACAAATAATATGTTAAAGCTGATGTATAGATAAACATTTACATAGAAATTACGTAAAGCGCTGTTTAAGGCATAAAATTGTGCACTTACTGTATTCAAAACATCAAATCTTCGCACATTGGACAAAGAAGCTGTAAGACGAGAAAAACAGTACATATGTTACACCACTGACATTGTTGTTGTTGTTGTTGTTGTGGTCTTCAGTCCAGAGACTGGTTTGATGCAGCTCTCCATGCTACTCTATCCTCTGCAAGCTTCTTCATCTCCCAGTACCTACTGCAACCTAAATCCTTCTGAATCTGGTTAGTGTATTCATCTCTTGGTCTCCCTCTGCGATTTTTACCCTCCACGCCGCCCTCCAATACTAAATTGGTGATCCCTTGATGCCTCAGAATATGCCCTACCAACCGGTCCCTTCTTCTAGTCAAGTTGTGCCACAAATTTCTCTTTTTTCCAATTGGATTCAGTACTTCCTGATTAGTTATGTGATCTACCCATCTAATCATCAGCATTCTTCTGTAGCACCACATTTCGAAAGCTTCTATTCTCTTCTTGTCCAAACTATTTATCGTCCACGTTTCACTTCCATACATGGCTACACTCCATACAAATACTTTCAGAAACGACTTCCTGACACTTAAATCTATACACGATGTTAACAAATTTCTCTTCTTCAGAAATGCTTTCCCTGCCATTGCCAGTCTACATTTTATATCCTCTCTACTTCGACCACCATCAGTTATTTTGCTCCCGAAATAGGAATACTCATTCCCTACTTTAAGCGTCTCATTTCCTAATCTAATTCCCTCAGCACCACACGATTTAATTCGGCTACATTCCATTATCCTCGTTTTGCTTTTGTTGATATTCATCTTATATCCTCCTTTCAATACCATGTCCATTCCGTTCAGCTGTTCTTCCAGGTCCTTTGCTGTCTCTGACAGAATTACAATGTCATCGGCGAACCTCAAAGTTTTTATTTCTTCTCCATGGATTTTAATACCTACTCCGAATTTTTCTTTTGTTTCCTTCACTGCTTGCTCAATATACAGATTGAATAACATCGGGGAGAGGCTACAACCCTGTCTCACTCCCTTCCCAACCACTGCTTCCCTTTTATGCCCCTCAACTCTTATAACTGTCATCGGGTTTCTGTACAAATTGTAAATAGCCTTTCGCTCCCTGTGTTTTACCCCTGCCACCTTCAGAATTTGAAAGAGAGTATTCCAGTCAACATTGTCAAAAGCTTTCTCTAAGTCTACAAATGTTAGAAACGTAGGTTTGCTTTTCCTTAATCTAGCTTCTAAGATAAGTCGTAGGGTTAGTATTGCCTCACGTGTTCCACCATTTCTACGGAATCCAACCTGATCTTCCCCGAGGCCGGCTTCTATCAGTTTTTCCATTCGTCTGTAAAGAATTCGCGTTAGTATTTTGCAGCTGTGACTTATTAAACTGATAGTTCGGTAATTTTCACATCTGTCAACACATGCTTTCTTTGGGAAAATCGCCATTACATTAAAAATTACAAAATACTGAAAGATGTTGGCTCATGTGACTTGGAAGTAAGCTCGGAATTGTAGAACACGCAAATGAGAGGAAAGCTCGTTTCGGAAGCAATCCAAAAAGCGTAAGCTGAACGAATGTGAGAGCTACGGCAGCGTCGAAAAGAACGTGAAAGAACGGCACAAAGCGCTTACGTAGCTGGACCATCGGTAACACAGCGACCAGCGACAGTTCAGACTTCTGATTAATGTATTCGTTAATCATTGTACTAATCTCTGCAACGACTGTATTAAAAAGATTGAAAATTAAATTTCATATTAATATTACATTCTTGTTGTCATTATATGCCCGTGTTTCCCCGAAGAATCTGCGAATATAGAATTTCTTTTCCATTGTGTGTGGTAAGTTTGTCGCTATATGAGTCTACAGAATATAGGACAGGCGCACAGAGAGATTCGATTTCGGAAATTGATTGTTGATTTATTTCAAGTCTACGATCAATAAGATAGATCGTTAATGCACTTTAGCTGTGGGTCTCAACCACTAGTAGTGGTAATACCTACTTTCAATAAGATGGATTGCTAATTGCCAGTAAGATTCGTATGTATAAACACACGAAAGTTAAAATCTGTCGTGGATCATTTCCATAGCGTGCTGCCATTTAGGTTTTCTATCCAAGAGTCCTCATCTTTCTGTATTTTTCTGACTTCCCGAAGAATTTTGTTATTCTCATATGACTTACTTGACCGTCAGCCGTAGCCCTTATTGTGCGACATTGTGTCCGTTTTTGAATCGTTATACGTAACACTGTCAGATGTCGATATAATCGTTTTAGCTCCTTTTGTGATGACTATTCTATTGCACCTACGCTGCAGGAGCAGCTGAAAGATATTGTTGATTACTCAATAGGACGCTAGAGCTGTAACGTCTGATTAGGCAGCTACACCTACGATGTTAATGTTCTGCGTGCACTAACATACATGAATTATTTATCAGTTCCAGTAAGGGTACGCTTTGCCAAGTTTTTCAAAGTAACAAGATTTTTATATCCTATATTTATCACATTCGGCACCGACCTTACCGCAGTGGATACGCCGGTTCCCGAGAGCTCACCGAAGTTAAGCGCTGTCGGGCGTGGTCGGCACTTGGATGGGTGACCATCCAGCCGCCATGCGCTGTTGCCATTTTTCGGGGTGCACTCAGCCTCGTGATGACGATTGAGGAGCTACTCGACCGAATAGTAGCTTCAGTCACGAATACCATCATAACGACCGGGAGAGCGGTGTGCTAACCCTGCGCCCCTCCTAACCACATCATCCACTGAGGATGACACGGCGGTCGGATGGTCCCGGTAGGCCACTCGTGGCCTGAAGACGGAGTGCTTATATTTACCACACTGACACTGCTATTTTCTGTATTGAGCGTATGTCATCTTTTTGTTTTTGTTTCTGTTTGGGATGGGTGAATTACGAGGGGCGTTCAACAAATAACGCAACACATTTTTCTCTGTTAATTTCGGTTGAAAGTGCTAAATTTGTTGCAGGACACCGTGGAATATTCCTGCTTCAGTCTCTATAACACGAAGTTCCAATGGATGGCACTGCTGTTAAGTAGTCTTCAGAATGGCGTCTATAAAGGAGGTGTGTTCCAATTAGACATCTGTCACTGAGTTTCTTTTTGCAGATCGTCGTGGGCGCTTGCAGAATGTCTACGGATACCTGTCAACAAAAGCACGGTGAGTCGTCGGGCGAGGCGCCTGTCATCATCGCAACAAAATCGCACAAACCTCTCCGATCTCCTGCATGCCGGCCGGCCATACACTGCCGTGACTCTTGCACTGATGGAACGTGCAGACACTCTCATTCGAGGTGATCGACGGATCACAACCAAACACTTCGCCACTCAACTGGACGTCTCTGTTCGGTAGTGCTGCGTACCGGAGAGAAACTCATAAAACTTCGCTGGAGTGTTCTTCCTCATTCAGCCTCCATCTGTTTGTCCCAACGAAGGCTGCACCCCACGGGAAGCAGTACGTGCGGAGATTACGTTGAAAAATAGGGATTTGTAGCCAAAAGAGTAGGAAATAATCTTTTACACACAGTTCATTTCTTACCGAAATTAACACGGCAGGTCGCCGGAGAACTGTCCATTATCTTTAGCCAAATATCAGCGAAGAGAGAGTTTGGGCATTCGAGGGAATGCTCTCATGTGCGTAATGCGTTAAAAGGAATAAAGTCGTTGATTTACTCAATGCGTATTGGAAATAAGCTATTCGTTAGGTGAAATAATGTTACTATGTAACTGCGTCAGTATCTGTCCATTGCTGTATCATGCTATTTAACTGGCTGCATATCATCAACAGTAGATTATAGAACAGCAAAGTCTTTTTCAACGTGAAACTATTATAAAATTTTCCTGATTCTCTTTCCTTTTCAGATGTGGGTTACCTAAAGCGCTCCTTCCATTCTGTGATGTAGCAGCTACGAACAGTAAATCTTCGTAATAGATTAAAATTGAGGCAGAGCTAGACTCAAATAACGAACCACAGTTTTCACGGCATTACATTTACTATCGTCCGTAAAGGGGCACAGCTTTGGTTAGAGTCCCATTGAAGTTCAGTGTTTCAGTCAGAGATAATTTTTCTACAAGCTTCACGCCTGAAAAGAAGACTTTCATTTCTGTTAAGTAAAATAAATAGAATGGCCCAAAATCATGACAAGGGATGTCCCACTTGAAGATGTGCCGTGTATGACGCCCGTATTTTGCGACTACAAGGGGCGTATGGCGCGAGGGTAGACGCGATAAATCAACAACACTGTAGATACTGCGATAATGAATACCGCAACAGACAGTTCGACTGAAGAGGAATGGACATCTCCGAAAAAGGCAACCTCGAAAGTTGGATGTACGTATATAGGTACAAGGAATGTAACTGCAAAGAAACTTCTAGTAACAGAAGCCGAAACTATACACAATATTCAATTTTTGGAAAGATTCTTGATGAATCATTATTTACTATTTAATGTTTCAACAGCAACCATCAAAAATTCATTTCAGTTCCGGTTAGATTATGTAAGAAGGTGTATATGTCACTATTCTGTTACATATTTGTGGTGAGATAACGTTTCCAGTTTGTTTTCTGGAGCATAAAAGTTCATATTTTACTGTATAACTTAACAGTTCAGGGCTTTAAGTAACTGCCCGTGATAGTAGTTCAGTTTTTATCAGACACGCACACACACACACACACACACACACACACACACACACACACAGAGAGAGAGAGAGAGAGAGAGAGAGAGAGGAGAGAGAGAGAGAGAGAGTCGTCACAAACTGATTCGGCGTACCGGAAAGATTAACCAGTCTTAGTTGAAATTAAAATGGAAGCGTCAACATTAGGAGTGCTGAAGGAATTGCACTGTTAAATGCAGAGTAGAGTGGCTGAAGGAAAGAGTACTCGAGAGCGAGGAAATGTCTGACTTCCCTAAACAAATGGTTCAAATGGCTCTGAGCACTATGTGACTTAACTTCTGAGGTCATCAGTCGCCTAGAACTTAGAACTTATTAAACATAACTAACCTAAGGACATCACACACATCCATGCCCGAGGCACGATTCGAACCGGCGACCGTAGCGGTCGCTCGGCTCCAGACTGTAGCGCCTAGAACCGCACGGCCACTATGGCCGGCACTTCCCTAAACAGCTTAACGCAAGTGCTGGGATTGTTCCTCTGAAAGTTGACGGCTGATTTCCCTCTCTGTCCGTCCCCAATACGACGTGATCATTGATAGATCACTAAATATTTTCGTTCTTTCCTTCTTTCAGCACCAAACATTTTTATCCAACATAATTTCAATTTCCTTTTTCATTCATTTGTGTGTTATCATCAGCCACTTGGATGCATTTGCTGTTAAGCTGAGTGTACCGTGGTTTCGACGTATACGTTTTCTGCTATTTTGTGGGTTGGACAGGAATAATAATCTTAAGTTCGATGGTATACCTTCGACCTCATAGATTCTAGACACGAACTTAAACAATTATTTGGGTCTTTTCCAAGTTCTTTCTTAAATTCTGAAGGAGTGCTCTCGATCCTATCTGCCTTGTTTGATAGCAATTAAAAAAATCGACAGTTTTAATTTTACATTAATTCGAAATATTTTTCTGGTGCTCTTTGGGACTTCTTCAACGTCGATCCAATGTGGCGGATAATTGCGCTTTACTAGATTACAGTACCTGAGGACGTGAGAGCAGGTAAATGCGACAGGACTAGATACAAACATTGAAGAGATTTTAAATCAATTTGATTTCAATACATATCAATAGGTATTAAGTGGGGAGTCGCATTAAGACGAAAGAAAGTCACGTCTTAATCAAATATGAGAGTAGTTCAGATACACACTCGCAGAATTAGATTTTCAAACAGAAATGAAGGACATAAAACACAAAAAAGTGCTGTTTCTCCTCCTGCCTGTATTTTCATACCATATTGTCTTTAAATTTGAGTTTTTTTTTACTGAATGTTATTGTTTTAGAAAACATATGATAACGAAAACTTAGTAAACAGTTGGTAAGTGTACATAGCAAGAAACGGAATACGTCTATCAGAGGTCCAAAATGGCATATTATGGTTGTCACCCTATGGGAGATAGAATGTAGAGCAGAGATTTCCGAACTGGGTGTACCGACGCACCAGAATGTTGAATAGTAGTATTAAGAATGTCATGAGACTAGTAAATTCAGAATGTAAAAGAAAAAATGAAAAAAAGCATGTGATAAAATAATGCAAAACATCCTTCTCTTCGTACAGTCTAACCATACCATACAACTTGTACAAAGCGAAAGATGGGCGTGTTGGAGTCCACTAATTTGTGTATGTAACTTCCAATTATGGTACTAGATGTCTCATGTCTGCTGCTGTACATTGCCGCACTCTATCGGTCCATGTCTCAACAAGTTCTTCGAGCGGCAATAGTAGGAGATTGTATTCTTTCCCTCTAGTCTGTTCCCTTGTTTGGTTCTTGACGTGTAATAGTTGCACTTCTTTGAAAGGGATCTAATTTACAGGAGTTATCATAAATGGAAAAATTTATTGTTACAATGAGATCTGTGGAAGTTTGTGAAACATCAGATTCAGAGCAACAGTCAAGCAATGAGTCTGTAACTTCAGTAGATACAGGACAACAATCCAATAGTGTGTCTCAAACCACTGTTTATTCCACGCCATCACGCAGTAGCAAGAACACGAAAGTGAGGATTTATAATGAAAAATACTCATACTTAAATATGGGGTTCACGTGGTGTAGAGATGAAGGACCACAAAGACCACAAAGATAAGATAAGAGAGATTAGGGCTCGTACAGAGGCATATAGGCAGCCATTTTTCCCTTGCTCTGTTTGGGAGTGGAACTGGGAGAGAAGATGCTAGTTGTGGTACGAGGTACCCTCCGCCACGCACCGTATGGTGGATTGCGGAGTATGTATGTAGATGTAGATGTAGATGTCCTATATCGGAGCGTGTGGTATATGCAGAAAAACTTTCCAGTGTAAGTATGGTACCGAATAAATCGCTGCGCCGTAGCTCAACAAAACATAAATATTTACAAGGGATAGTTTTGACTGTTTCAAAGAAACTCTAAGACATAAGAATCAGCAGAGTTCCCAGAATGAATTTTCGCTCTGTAGGGGAGTGTACACTGGTATGAAACTTCCTGGTAGATTAAAACTGTGTGTCAGAGCAGACACGAACGCGGGACTTTTGCCTTTTGCAGGCAAGTGCTCTACTTGCTGAGCTAACAGGGCGTGACTCACGAGCCATTCTCACAGGTTTATTTCCGCCAGTACGCTCGGGTAATCTCCTCCTTCATACAAAAGTCCACTGGCTGGCTACACAGTGGAAGAATACTTAGTCGTGTGTATGAGCTGAAGGATGCATTGATGATTTGTGCAAGAAAACAAAACCGAGTTTGTGGATGCATGAAAAGACGAGCTCTGGAACACGCAGCTAGCTTTCCTGTCTGATTTGTTTGAAATACTCAACCAGATAAATTCTAATCTGCAAGGTAAGGGTGCACATTTCCTTATCGCCTCGGACAAAATGTGAACCTGAAGAGATAACGTCGAGATACGGTTGAGGAAAAACAAAACAAAGTAATTTTTGACCATTGATATCTAAACGTGCGGTTAGTAATAAAATACAACCATTGACTCATGACCAATTAGTATAACTGACAGAGATGGATATTTCCCAACACTAGGTACAAACAGGTAACACTGGTTAGATAACCTTTCGCTCTTTTCAGCGCTTTTGAAGAGGAAGATTTGGTAGACCTGACGAACAACCACACTTTAAAACCTAAGTATTAAGAATCAGATACACGCAACTTCAGTATTTCAGTGCAGCAAGATTACTCTCATCTATGTAAAAGAGCACTAATAGTTTTGCTGCGGTTTCCTATAACATATTCGTGTGAAAGTGCATTTCATATAATCACTAATTACAAAAACAGTTAAATGTGGGCATCTGAGAAAGTTAGATGAGGAAATTGGTTTGAATTTGTTCTACGTTCGAGCTAACATAAGAGGGGTTTGTAATGCACGTCAGTCTTACGTGAGTCCCTGAATTGATAATTGTACTGAAATGTTCTGTGTTGTGAAAAGTAGTTTAATGCGTAATTATGCGTTTGGTAATGAAATAAAAAATGACTATTTCATTAAAATACCATTTGTTGCAACAGAATCTCTTTTATTAATACGCGTGAAAGGGTGTCGTGTGACATTATATGTATTAGAAGACTGTTGCCGTGAGACAAAGTTTGGAAAGCAAGCATTTATCATTAAAAGATATATTACCGGTGACGACCAGAGACCGAAAACAGAGGGTTTAGGAGGCAGTGCATCTATAGGACAGTACTGTAGTCTTTGGTCAAACGTGATCAGTGGGAAAAAACTTACATCAAACTCGAAGCGTTCAAAATGGTGAAGTGCAAGAGAATGCTAAGTTTTGGGTGCACATATGATATTCCAAAGTAATGCATGAAAATAGAAATCGAGGGAAAAGTCCAGAACGCATGAAAAGGCCAGGTTGTACATGTCAAAGGGTATTAGGACAGTACAGAGAGCTACTGAAAATTACTTTCGACTGCAAGTTTTTTTCTCCTGAGTTTTTTGCCCCTTGCTGCTTGTATGCCCAGACAATAAAATTTGCTTGTGTGTTTGTAGAGAACATTTGTTTGAAAATAAATTCAGATATTGACAGTATAGGATTATTAAATGAGTGTTCATAAATGCTCTGCTGCGTAAAGACCGAAAACACATGCCATTTTCTACTTGTATGCGACTTCCAATTTCAAAGAGACCTCTTCGGCGGTACGTGTATCTGAGGAACGGCAACAGTTTTCTTCAGAAATATACCAGTAAATAAAAGACAACATTATATTAAAAATTTTATTGTTAATTAATAGAAGTATTTCACATACGTAATAGGAAGTACATAACCGAGTAACGTTACTGACAGGTGTTTTCCGCGTCCACACGACAAGTACTGACGGGACTCTTTGCTCCTCTGTCTGGACACCCTTCTCATCCACCTCAGAACGTTCTTTCTTCGGACGTTGTGTCAACAACTTTCTTATCCCCATATTATTTTTATTATCGCCAGGCATGCCTGGGATATGATCTCTCTCAGCCAGTCTGGTAGGCTGGCAGCTACCGTCATCGTTATTGTCGGTATGAAACCAGGCATGTGTACTCTCTGAAATCAGATGAAAGCAAATGAACAGAAATATGAAAAACACTAAAATGTAATGGTCCATTTGCTACTAAGTATGACTGCTACTTTTCGAATTAAAAATCGACATAAAAACGTTAATGCTGTGAAACTATTGCGGATGCGTTGCGCCATTGAATCGGTATTTTCTGTTTCCGGTCTGAATTCTTCTTCATATCCTCCTAATGGATGAATTAGTTAGTCTCATGTTCTATGAATCGTTTGCTGGATAAGCATACATCACAAATTATTTTGTAAATACACCTATATGCTGATCATTGACTAGGTGTTTAATTAAATAATTTATATTAAATAAAAAAGAAGACATGCAGGTGTGAGTTAGTAATCCCCACACACCATCTTTTACACATTACAATAACAGAAATTTTCCTACGAAATTCAAGGAGTAGTCAAGGTGAAATTTTTTCAGTTTATTTTCAGTTTTTACTTTGCTGTCAGACATTTTAAATCACTGGTTAAGTGAACAAAAATTTTTGATTGCAGCATTATGCAGCTTTTCCTTTGTTAATGACAACCCTAGTGTTCTGTAATGAATGCCATTTTCTCTTCTGGTATTTTAATTATGTGCATCGTTATTCGTTTTGAACTGCTGTGGATTATATATAACAAACTTCATGAGGGAATAAATGTACTGTGAAGCAGTGGTCAAAATGTGTACCTCCACAACCAGATGTCTACAAGATGTTCTTGAGTGAGCACCACATGTCATTCTCACAGCACGCATTGGTCAATGAATTTACACCAGAACATCATTCCATGTGAGAATACTGAATAAAAATATGCAAAATATGTCAGGTTACTAATTTCTCGCAAAGATTTGCAATGACTGTAAGTGCAAATGTGGCTGAACTAAGTTTTTTAGGATTTCCAGAATGTGTTTTCTCATGTTTAAATTCTCATCAGTGTGGCCACCTCAAAATTTTTAAGTTTCCATCCCATTTATTATTTTCTCACCCTGTGTTACACTTATTGTTCGTGTAGTACACTTAGATGTGCAGAACTGGATATGTTGTGGCTTTTTTAAGTTGAGGGTGAGACCATTTGCAGATAACTGGTCACCATCAAAAAGAGCTGAATTCGCTTGTTGTATATTACAGAAAAGATCGTTTACATATAGGGGGAACAATACTCGACCTAAGATTGATGCTTAGAGATCGAGATACGTGATTTTTTCCCAGTTAGAATAATGCCTCTGGACTACCTTGGTTGCATTACTAAGTACAACTTTCTGAATTCTTTTGGTCAGATATGACATTATCTCTTGGTTGGCTATATCATCAGTCCCACAAACGCTCAGCATGTCTAGAAGAACATTGATTTACACACTTAAAGATCTTAGATATGATACAGAAAATACCAACCATCCATATGTTTCAATTTAATGCTTGTAAGACTTGATGAAGGAACATGTAATTGGAATTGTCAGTAGAGTAACTCTTTTGAAATCCAAATGTAATTTTGTGAGGATATGGTTGTTACTCAGGTGAGATACTATTCTACAATACATCATTTTCTCAAAAAGTTTGCAAAATGATGTCAGTAGCGATCAGGTCGGTGGTTATTGACATCTCTCCTATCTTGTGTTGATGTGTTACAAATTTCAGACAAGAGAGGGTTTATTAAATCAGAACAAATCTATAATACTCGATCGGAAACACTATGAAATCCCAGTGAGCTTTCATTTTTGAGAGAATATATAATTTTTTTCATTTTAGAAGGAGAAATTGGTGATACATTCATATGAATGCATTTTATGAGAGTTTTTTCCCCAACATACTGCTGTGATTTTTCTCTTAAACTGGTTTTCTTTATACTTTCCACTATATTTAAGAAAGGAGTATTAAATATGCTTGCTACCTGTGGCTCATCAGTTACAGCCCTCCAATTCAGTTCAGAAGCGATGTTATCCTTTCTGTGGCTGAAGAGTTACCGACATGTGTATCTGTAGATGTATTTTGCGGTCCAGTAGGTCTATGAGACTGCCACAAGAATGCATATTCTTTTTTTCTTCATGTCCCGTTTAAAAAAAGTTGTTTCTGGTTTAGATGAGATGTTACCATTTCTTTGTGACAATAGTAAATGGGATTGATTTACACAGAGAGACAAAGCAACAGTGGTTTTAGCCCGCTGTTACCTGTACCAAAACTGTTTACTGTGTGATTTCCCTCTCCGTTATTGCAGAAAGGCAAGCCAATGGGAGACCCTTTACCAGGTCTTTATTAGACACAATTTCTTCAAGATATGATTAGCCAAATATTCTTTGTCTTTATTCTGTGTCTTTTAACTTAGAATGCTTCGCACTGGAAGATTAAATGTATTGCGGTTTCATGCTTTTCTTGGCCGCCGAGTTGCAAGTCTTTTCAGTTGGACGACTTACGTGTCGATGACGATGAGGACAACACAATACCCACTTTCCAGGCGGAGAAATTTCCAACCTGACCAGGAATCGAATCGAGATCCACTGCTTGGCAGTCATATGCGCTGAACATTTAGCTACCCATAGTGACGGAGTGCACTTAATTTTTTCCGCAGATTCGGATGTTTTGTTTGTTTCGTGGTCATGGGACCACACAACTTTTAATTATCAAACAAATCATCTGATTAGCTAACTGACTAACCAAACACCCTGCTTATTAACGAGTGCCGCGAGGGATTAGCCGAGCGGTCTAAGGCGCTGCAGTCCTGGATTGTGCGGCTGGTCCCGGCGGAGGTTCGAGTCCTCCCTCGGGTATGGGTGTGTGTGTTTGTCCTTAGGATAATTTAGGTTAAGTAATGTGTAAGCTTAGGGACTGATGACCTTAGCAGTTAAGTCCCATAAGATTTCACACACATTTGAACATTTTATTAACGAGTGAACTCAGTAACTAAAAAACTAACTGAGTTACGAAATTTTCTGTAATAAAAATTAATATGTGGGTCAATATTTGTAAAACTCTAATTCCTCTCTATGGCGAGAGAGGGAGAGTTTTAGTTTTAGCGAATAAAAATTTACGAAGTATGTAAGTATTTTTTATTTATCCATAACCATTTTCCACGCAAAAATGAGAACATGGGTTTTCTTGAATGACAGCGCCAACTACCAAGAATCAAAACAGATGTTTAATACAAAATGTACATAGTTTTTTATGTAGAATCTGATTCTTCAATAAAAAATGGGGGTTCCCATTTGAAATTTTAAAGTTGCCTCCCGCCCCACCCCCAGGGGGCTGGGGTGGAGGGCTAATTTTAGCCCCAGTGGATATCCCCCTCGAGGATAATCAACTATGGATTCTACACATTTTTTCATGTGAAGCTTATTTTTCGAGTTATTCTGGTTTGTCAATTTAAAATTTACACCTTGTATACTGTAAAATGTCTAACGTTTATGATGTAGGTTATATGAATCGTGCAAATATTTACAAGTCGGCAGAGCAGTTCAAAAATGATCGCGACTTAGTGACTGACGAACACTGTTCCGTCCGACCAGTTGCAGTTTTAACTCCCTGACTTGAAAGTCGAACTGATGACATTAATCGTGCCGACCGCTTGTGACTGTGGAAATGATAGTTAGTAAGGTTCAAGTTAGTACTGCTACAGTTCATAACATTATCTGTAACAAGCTGAAGTACCGCAAAACATGTGCAAGATGGGTCCCAAAAGATGTGCGCGGTTACACAAGGAAACGAGGTTGAGAGAGTGCAAGAACTAAATGAACGTTATTAAATGGAAGGTGAGCACTTTCTCATCAACATTTTAACTTATGAAAAAACTTGGGTTCACTATTACGGGCCAGATTCACAAAGCATGGAGTGGAAGCACACCAACTCATGTGTCCAGAAAAATTCAAAACCCAAGCATCAGCAGGAAAAGTCATGTTGATGTTGTTTAGGGATGCTGAAGGTCCAGTTTTTTGTGATTATCTCGAAGAGAGGCGTACAATGAACAGCCAATACTATTCGGATTTGCTTTTAAACAAGGTGAAGCCAGCCATGAGAGAGAGACGTCGTGGATCTCAGAGGAGAGGTGTGATTCTCCAGCAAGACAAAGCACTTCCTCATATTGCTCAACCAACCCGTGAAATCATCGACAAAATGGACTGGGAAATACTGCCTGACCCCTTTACAGTGCTGATTTAGAACCTAGTGATTTTATTTGTTTTGTGCACGGAAGGAGGCATTACGTGGGAAGAGGTTCCAGGACAGGGAGGATGTGAAAAAGTTTGGGGGAAATTGGTTCTAACATCAAGATAAAGAGTTCTATGGAGCCGGAACAAAAAAAGCTTGTAGCCCGTTGGAACAAGTGCATAAGTGTTCAAGGGGCTTATGTTGAAAAGTGGAAAAGTATTGTTTTGCAAAAATAAACGCTTTTTTCTCCAGACCAATTTCTCTCTTTAATTATTGAATGATCCTCGTACATTAGATCGAGGCATATTTGAAGTTATGCACGAGACAAACATTCAAGGAAACCTGCCACATTGCCAATCAGAACTATGGTACCAGGGCTCTCTAAAACGCATAAAGGCTATATTCATATAATCAAGCAATAGATAATACCAAGATCTAATAGCAGTGATTCAAAATAGCAGATGTAAACACTCAACATGGTCAAAGACAATCGAACTGATTGTGCGCCATTTTAGGATGGAAAGGAAGTGTTTTGAGAAGATCTTTACTGTGATGCAACACTTAAACTGCATGTTTTCGTAATATAAAATGGAATACAAAATGTTTACATACAATATGGATAAAAACAATGGTAGAATATGGTTTCACAGACAGATATGAAAGGTTAATATCTTTTGCAAAATCTTCAAATGTGTGTGAATTCCTAAGGGACCAAACTACTGAGGTCATCGGTCCCTAGATTTAAACATTACTTAAACTAATTTATGCTAAGAACAACACACACACCAATGCCCGAGAGAGGATTCGAATCTCCGGCGGGAGGAGCCGCGCAATCCGTGACATGGCGCCCCAGACCTCGCGGCCACTCCGTGCAGCGTTAATATCTTGAAAATACACTCGATCATCATACGAATTCGATCTTTGCACTAAAATGAAATTATTTATCAGACTAAATACAGATTTTGAGTACAATAACACACGGGTTGCTTATTGTTGTAAGGAATTTTAGTTATAAGTTTCTGATCGTTAATTTCTGATCGTTAACAAAAATCCGATCTTTGCACTAAAACTGAAATAATTCTCAAAATATTTAAGATTCTGAGCAACAAACATATTGGGACTGCTGTCAAGACTTGATAGTTCCATAAGCTTAAAAAGATACTCGCATCGCTAGCATATTGGAGCTACTCATAAAAATTGCATTTTACGCTTGACTGGTGACTACCAAAGTTCAATAACTGTACCACTCCATATGAGCACAATGGACTCTCAAATTAAATATTTTCAAATCTGAAATGTCCGTAGAACTTATTAAAATATGCACAGCCTACTGCTTGGCACTACTGAAAAAAACTTTAAGTTCAGTTCTAGAACATTACAAATCACACATATCCACTACTGCTCATCTAACTTACAGTCTAAAGGGAACTTATCAACGAGAATAGTTTGATCATTTATGTCAAAGTAAACAATCATATTTACACACCTACTTGCCAAAAACTGTTCTGTAAAACCGATATCAAGGTCAGCCAAACATCTTAGTGTCCCTCTGTGCTAATGTATTAACTTCATCTTGCAGTTTAACATGTTTTTCATATTCTGCTGATAATACTATATCACACTGACACACTGTGGAAACTGCATGCCACTGCAACGAAATGGCGTATTCACAATACTAATACACGTTTGTATTGGTCTGAAATAAAACTTGCTTCCTTTCGATTCAGTTGTTTCGTAGTCAATCGTTACAGAAACCTCATGCTGGAGTATTAACTTTATCTCGCAGTACAAAAGTTTGTCACCTTCTGTTAATGCACAGTGAAGATTACGTGCCGCTTAACCCTATACATCGCCATTTTACAGCAAAAATGTAACGAATTACGCCATACAGCTCAATGTTACAGCAAAATTGAAACGAAATGCCCTAAACATCACGATGTTACAGCAAAAATATAGCAAACTGCCCAGTGGGGACAATGATGGTCAGTTTACAAGGTGACCATCATTATCCCCGGGACAATGATGGTTTATTTACAGGATGACTGCAATTATCGTTGGACACTATGCTTTAATTTAAAGCCCGACCATCTGTACTCATAAGACAATGATGGTCAGTTTACCTGGTGACCACCATTATCCCCTGAAGGTAGCAATGATGCTCAGTTTGGAAGAAAAGCACCATTACCCTCTGGAGGACAATAATGGTCAGTTCACAGGGTGCCCGGAGCAATGATACTGAGGGCAGTGAAGTTCAATTTATGCGGTGACCTTTATTATTTATTTATTTATTTATTGCCAAATTATAGACCTGTTACCTGATGTTTAAAACAGGTCGTACATCTTACAATTTTCGTTTTTTTTACAGTTTTCTTTCCTTTTGTTTTATCTACAAATTTACAAAGAATGACACTTTTCAAAATAACAATAATTTACGGTTGAAATATAAATAAAATTTTGTTGTTTATTAAGAAGAATATAGAAAGAAGATAGGATAGATGAGAGATTTGTTAGTACCATCACCAATGTGACTGACGGTGAATATCTCGGAATGGTTTCTTCGAGCCGTTGACCGCCAGTCACACACACACACACAAATGGTTATTAATAGAGAAATAATGTTGCTTATCCTATTTGTTACTAATCCTATGTATTAACTACTTTAGGTGCGCATCCATGTACAGCATGTGGTGTTTTCTTGGCTAGATTGCTAGAAATTTGCTTATTTACTGTCACATCTCAGCTTCCTTCTCCTGTTCCTCCTCATTGTCACTATTTTCACTGTCACTGTGGGTATCGCTGTCCATCCTCTGGAGATTTCTGTTACGCTGCATATAGGCATGTCTGTGATGCCGTGTCCGCATATACTCTTCATGTGTTGTTTTTGAAATACTGTTTGTCAGTGCGTTTAATTGTGCCCATTGTTCTTCGTCTCTTATTGCTGTGTATATATCTATGTCTGTATCTGTGTAATCTAAGTGTAGTGTATGTCTGTTGTTCGCGCATTGCCCGCAGAAAAAGACAGTGTGTTCTGGGGAACCTTCTTTCCGGCATGTGCATGTAGGTGTCTGCCTCAGACTCACGCGGTTTAAGTGCGTGGGATAAGGTCCATGCCCGGTTAAGAAATGTACCATATCGCGGCTGGGATCGATATGTCTCATTCTCAACCGCTCCCTTATGTCAGGGAGGAAATCGTGCAGTCTACGTCCCTTATCATTTACATCCCACTCACCTTACCATGTATCCAAACGCTAACTTTTAATGTGACGTATCGTCTCTATGGCCACACCGGTTATTGTGTGTACCTTATCTAGTCTCCCCACCTTTAACCAGTACCTTGCAGCTCTGTATTTGATCGTGATATCTATGGGGCATATTCCGAGCACCACACACAGTGCATCCGCTGAGGTGGTACCGAAGGCTCCAGATAACCTAAGTAGGACACTTCTCTGCCCTCGTCTGACGGATGCTTTGTTGGCGACCACGTTCAGTCTATGTGCCCACGTGGTAGCTGCAAAGCTGAGTACTGATTCGAAGAGCGCACAGTGGTATGTACGTAAGACTGGTAGAGGTAGTCTGTACTGTTTTGAATTTAGCCTCACCAGTTTGTGGAGTATTTTTTCTGCTTTGTCTGTTGTTAGCCTTATGTGTTCGTGGAAATTCAATTTTTCATCTATGTGTACCCCAAGATAGCCCGTAATGCGTGCTCGTTTGATGTTTGTGTCCCCAATTTTAACCGAAGGATTCCTTTGGAGTGATCCTTTCAGTAAAGTGTATCTTGTTTTGTTTTCGGCTATCCTGAGTTTGTTGTTGTGACACCACTGAGTAATTGTTTGTAGTAATCCACTGGCTTTCTCTTCTAACTGGGCTCTGTTGTTTGCAGTGACTACAACTAATAGGTCGTCTGCGTAGGCGACAATTCCGTCTGACCTGTCATCCCCATCCAGAAGCTGTAGGAGGGGTTCGATTGTTATGTCCCAGAAGATGGGGCCACAGATCGACCCTTGAGGAAAGCCTTTGGTAATTCTTTTTATTACTTTCCGGCTGTCCATCTGCCATTCGACTACTCGGTCTTTACAGTAGTCTAGAAAACTGTTGTACAGTGATTGCGGTACCTCCAGATGTCTTAGCCTCTGAAACAGTGCTGGCCACCAAAGATTATCAAATGCTCCAGCAATGTCAATCATTATTGCCATCGTGTATTTCTGTTTTGTGTTGTTAACTATGTGCAGGGCCTGGTTGATGGCATCATCTATTGATCTGCCAGATCTGAAGCCGAACTGGTGTTGGCTCATACCCCTGAGAGCTCTGTGTGTTTGCAGGCGCTTATACAGTAGCTTCTCCTGAATCTTTACTGGGGTGTTTATTAGGCATATTGGCCTGTAAGTCTTTGGATCTGAAGGATCCCTGTCCGCTGATTTCTTAATAATGACTGCTTTGGAGGTTTTCCCTACTGTAGGCACCCTGCCCAGCCGTAAGGCATCGTTCAGTAACGTTGTTAGGAACGGGGTGATCTGCGGTGCTAGTTTTTTCAGTGTTTCTGGGTGGATACCATCTGGTCCAGGTGCTTTTTTGTTTTTGAGATCTGAGATTGCTAGCGCAACCTCTTCTTGCGCAAAAGGACAGGTGACAGTTGCAGTGTTGTATGGTGTGTGTAGGTTTTCTCTTAGTGTTGCATGATATTGCGTGTCTGTATCGATAACGTCGTCAGGGAGCAGTTTATACAGCTGTATTCCTCCATCCCCTCGTCATCGTGCCGTCATCCTGCCTTAGCGTTCCCAGAACTACTGGGGTTTTTATCTTCTCTGTCAGTATTTTGTGTGGTTCCCCCCACATATTTTGCTCTGTTTGTGTTGTTACAGATGGCTCCCATTGTTGTCTACACGTGTTGTATAGGATCTGTCTATATAAGTCTTGTGCATGCCTATATGCTTCAAGTCTTATTCGTCTGTCCCTATCCCTATCCCTATCCCAGATACTGTTGGTTGGTGACAATGATGACAGGTTTGAAAGTGACAGTCATTTTACAAGATGACTACCATTATCTCTGGCGGCCAATGATGGTCGGTTTATGTAATGTTAACAATTGTTTTTTTTTGGCTGGTAACTATTGCACTATGCTTGGGTGTTTCATTTTAATGACCCATATAACACAACAGTGACATAATGGATTCTCCTATCTTGGATTAGAACATCATGCAGTCGAGGTCAACGACCCTCATGTGATGTTATCATGATGTCATAACACTTGATGTGGCTTGTGATATCTTGGATATGGTAGTGACCTGCACACACATGGCGTCGCGAATCTGACTAAAAAGTAAATCTACCGATTCTGATTGGCTTTGAATGTGTTGCAGTGTAGAGGTAAATAAGAGACACATACTTTTTATATATGACCAGAGGATTTAAGATGTTAAACATCCCTTTGAAGACACTGAGTTTAATATTTCTGAATGAATACTGTCGAAACGGTAACAGATACAAAAAAACCCTTCAAATAAAAGTTCTATTATTTTTAATCTGCTTTGTGAAGAAAGTAATTGTTTTCGAAATCCTTTATGCTTGGTGCTCAAAATCAAAGCGCATTCAGCATTTTTTGACCTGAACAATTGTGTACTTCCTCATTATTGTGCAGATTTACAATAATGTTAGAACAATAATGTACAAACAGTTACTTACATAAACTACTTAAAATTGACAACGATAAAACGTGAAAAAATACAGCAAATGTAAAAAGAAAACACAAATACAATAAAAGATTAAATGAAAAATAAAAGAAAAAATAAATATTGAGCAATATGTGTAGAATATACTTTCAGAATATATTTATATGGGAAATGCTAATTACACAATTCAACATGACAAGTGGTATGGAAGCAGACACATTTGGGTGCACATATAGTGATATGGAGATATTTTTAGCTTATTTCTAACATATGCATTTTTACAGTACCACCTCATCGCAGATGACTGCATTTGGTATTAACGGTGCTATACGTTTTGTTCTTCGTCAAATGTCGAAATTAGAAATAAAGTAGTGGGAGTGGAGTGAAATTCAGGAATCTGGGTGCATCGTTGTAATGTATATTAAAAACGATAGAACTTTTATTTGAAGTTTTTTTATATCTGTTACCATTTCAATGATATTCATTCAAAAATATTAAACTCAATTTCTTTCAAGGGGTATTTTATCCGATTAATGGCCATGTGGGCACTTATAAAAAATATTTATTTCTTATTTTGCTCTAGACCACAACATATTCAAAGTCAATCAAAATTCGAAGTGTATCCTTTGGGTAGGTTTACTTGTAAGTGTTTTGCTTCTGGAACAAGTCTTGTTAAGTTTCGACTTTCTGAATTTTTGTTTCTGATTTTTGGAACTATTTGCAACTGGCCAGCCACGTCTCAGCCTGCTTAGTTGGTGAAGTAGGGGCAAATTATAACTGTATAACAATTTTGCTGTAACATGCTGATGCATGAGACAAATTGTTAGACTTCTGCTGTAATGTGGGCAAATGTGTTACGAATATGTCGTAACATGTCGCTTTATGAGTCAGTTTGTTACAATACCTCTATAACATGGCTATTCTGTAATGTTTGACTGACTCTGAAAGTGGTGAACCGAAAGCAAGCGAGCTTTATTTCAGTCCAACTCGAATGTGATTAGTATTGTTCAGTATGCTGTTTCATCATAATCACATGTAGTGTCCAAAGTGTGACAGCTTGATTTAGTATCATAAGCAGAACATGACAAACATGTTCAACTGCTTAATATGCCAGTGTGGGTGTTGGAGAAAACAATTCCTTTATTTCCACACATATATTTAGCAATAACTTAACACTACACACATGACTGAATTGTGTAGGCATGAACATCACGGAATAACTAACAAAAGCTAAGTCAAAGAATAACTATATCACTGCACGTAAATTAACACTTCACGGAATGTTTATGAAGCACTGTACACTTGTAGGGATCGATTGTCAGAAATAGGTCACTACACCAGCATGGAGGGTCACTATAATGTTCGCTGACTTTTATATCGGTATTAGAGGCGAGTTTTTGATAAATTTAGATGTGCGATAACATTGTTTACCTTTTATACAAGTAATCAAATTATTCTCATCAGTATGTTTTCTTTAAATTAGATCAGTAGCAGTGCCCATGTACGTTTTGCAGTATTTTTACGTACTTTGGTCCCTTTAATGCGTGACACAAAGATCAAATTGTTGTTGTCAACTAATGTATAACTTATTTAATTTGTGACAATAAGGGAACCATGTGTATTATAACGAGTAATGTAGATAATTTAGATTTTGATATATTTAATTTGATTGTTTATTGTGTTTAGAAAGTGTGGAAGAATAAATGAACACCGGTAATTGCCATTGTACCTTAACCTCTTTGTGTTATTAGTAGCGCCAATATACTAATCATGTATATATTTTTTAAAATCTTGTAGAGTCTTTTCTGGCCATTGGGATTCGGTTCGAAGTGGGACACATCTCTGAAGACAATTCTATTCCAGTCAGTGATATTACAGCCCGAAGACTTGACTGGAGATACTCCTGATAGCGCTGGGGTACCAACCTGACTGTCACATGCCATACAGCGCGTCAATCAGGAGAGATGGTCTGGGGTGCCATGTCTTCTCGTAGCAAGACCCCTTTGGTTGTCATCCGTGATTTCCATCCCATTCAGATAATTCCTCTGTGGTGCCTCGTTTTTTGTTCTAGGAGTGTATTTTAACCATTCAAACCATGTTCCTTAATGGAAACAAAACTTGACACACTTATATTCTCGGATAATATATATTTCTTATTTGGAAAATGGCGAATATGGCGACTGCATGGAACGCAAATGCTGACCAGACTGTTGTAGTTACGTCTTAGAAATTTCCTTTTTCTTAACCAGATTTTGCTGACAGACAAAAAATAAGAGAGCAGTGGCTTACAGTGTTCGTGAAGTGGACTTAGCCGGCAGATTACTGTTATGGCCGAAATCCTACATATTTTGAGACTTCTAAAAATTTTTGTGGAAAGATCGAATTTTTGTTCACAATCATAAATCTGCAATTATGTTTGAGCATTACACATAAGAAACTTGTGTGTGCGTTTTTGTACTTGAAATCATTTATTTTTTTAACAAATAATTTTATTTTGGTGCAAAATGGAATTTTTGTGGTGAAATACTATATTTTCGAGTTATAAATTTTCCATCCCTGTGTGTGGAGTCTTGTTCCACCAGTGTTTTTGATCATGTTGTACGTAAACATTTCGTATTCCATGCATTAGGAAGGAATCCGTGCTTATTACGAAAATATACATCTTATCTTTGGTCAGTTCGTTTGTCCTTGCCTATGTCGTGTACATTTGGTATTTATGAACATTACGGTTAATTCTTGGTATTATTTAATTTTGATTATGCAAGTACAAGACGTAAACGTTTTAGTGAGGCCGGCCATCACAACTGACAACAGTAAATGTAGCAGCCTTTTGCGAAAGTTTGTAAGTACGTAACTACGATTGGGCCTACATCGAATGTACTAAAGATCGACGTTGGCTAGTGAATATTACAGATTTTGTTTTTCTAGTTTTGTACATCATGCATTATCTTCTTCCCTCTTAAAATGTTGCTTGTCCAGGTTTGTGTTTGTTCATAAACCCATTTTTGCTTTGGGCCACATTAATTGCATTCTTCCTGTAGCTGCCAATAATTGCCTATTTTTTGGGTGCTTGCCTGCTTAGCGTAGTATTTTAGCCAATACTTGTTTTGCGCACTTACAAGCCCTGACAGGTTCGTTTTGGTACATCACCTTATTTAGTCCTAAAGACAGAATGTCAACTACCTGTTAAGGAGTCACATGTGTTTTGTGCTTAGGATGTTGTTTTTGAGCCACATGCGTTTTGTGATAATTTAGGCATGAGAATACGAGTAGCATTGGGGCACTTTGTGAGCTCACCATCATGTTTTAGCTACTAATTTTGACAGATGTGTGTGTGTGTGTGTGTGTGTGTGTGTGTGTGTGTGTGTGTGTGTGTGGACGCATCGCGAAAGAATTATCCAAATGGGACGGGGTTCGGTAGATGTGACACAGACAAACAAATGATTAGAATTTCAGAAATATTGGATGGTTTATTCAAGAGAAGGATCGTCAGAAATTGGCCAAATCAGTAACGCAATGGCAAACCTTTCGCCCTTATGCAAGCAATTAATCGGCTTGGCATTGATTGACAGAGTTGTTGGATGTGCTCCTGAGGGATGTCGTTCCAAATTCCGTCCAGTAAGAGCGTTTTCTTCCCCCTATCGGTCTTCTGACTGGTATGATGCGGTCCGCCACTATTTCCTCTCCTGTGCCAACCTCTTCATCTCAGAGTACCACTTCCAACCTACGTCCTCAATTATCTGCTGGATGTATTCCGATCTCTGTCCTCCTATACAGTTTTTGCCCTCCACAGCGCACCTTCTAGTACCATGGAAGTTATTCCCTAATGTCGTAACAGAAGTCCCATCATCTTGTCCCTTACTCTTGTCAGTGTTTTCCACATATTCCTTTCCTCTCCGATTCTGCGCAGAACCTTCTCATTCCTTATTATCAGTCTACCAAATTTTCAACATTCATCTGTATCACCACATACCAAATGCTTCGATTCTCTTCTGTTCCTGCTTTCGCACAGTCCATGTTTCACTATCATGCAAATCTGTCCTCAGAAAGTGCATTCTCAGAAATTTCTTTCTCAAATCAAGGCCTAGGTTTGATACTAGTAGGCTTCTCTAGGCCAGGAGTGTCCTCCTTGCCAGTGCTGCTCTGCTTTTTATGTCCTCCTTGCTCCGCCCGTCATTGGTTATTTTGCCGCCTAAGTATAAGAATTCCTTAACTTCATCTACTTTGTGACCATCGATCCTAATCTTAAGTTTATAGCTGTTATCATTTCTGTTACATCTCATTACCTTCGTCTTCCTTCGATTTACTCTCAGTCCTTATTCTGTACTCATTAGACTGTTCGTTCCATTCAGCAGATCATGTAATTCTTTTTCACTTTCTCTGACGATAGCAATATCATCAGCGAATCGTATCATTGATACCCTTTCACCTTGAATTTTAATTTCACTCCTGAACCTATCTCTATTTCCATCATTGCTTCTTCGATCTACAGATCGAAGACTATATCCCTATCTTACCTCCTTTTTTAATACGAGCACCTCGTTTGTGATCTTCCATTCTTATTGTTCCCCCTTGGCTCCTGTACACGTTGTATATTACCTGTCTCTTCCTATAGCTTACCCCTATTTTTCTCAGAATTTCGAACATCTTGCATCCGTTTGACACTGTTGAACGCCCTTCCCAGGTTGACAAATCCTATGAACGTGTCTTGATTTTTCTTTAGTCTTGCTTCCATTATCAAGCGCAGCGTTAGACTTGCCTCTGTGGTGCCTTTACCTTTCCTATAGTCAAACTGATTGTCATCTAACACTTTCTTTTCCATCCTTCTGTATATTATTCTCGTTAACAACTTGGATGCCTGAGCTGTTAAGCTGATAACGCTTTAATTTTCGTACTTTACCGCTCTTGCAGTCCTCGGAATTGTGTGGATGATACTTTTCCGAAAGTCAGATGGAATATCGCCAGACTTACAGACTCTGCACACCAACGTGGATAGTCGTTTTGTTGCCACTTCTCCTAATGATTTTCGATATTCTGATGGAATGCGATCTACCCCTTTGCCGTATCTTAAGTCTTCCAAAAACTCTTTTAAATTCTGTTACCAGTACTGGATCCTTATCTCTTCTAAATCGACTTAGTTT
Organism: Schistocerca piceifrons; assembly: GCF_021461385.2. Taxonomy (NCBI): domain Eukaryota; kingdom Metazoa; phylum Arthropoda; class Insecta; order Orthoptera; family Acrididae; genus Schistocerca; species Schistocerca piceifrons. Next base: position 115,581,963 of record NC_060138.1, read on the forward strand.
CTTCTTCTATCACGTCAGACAATCTTCCCCCGCACAGAAGCCTTCAGTGTAATCTCTCCACCTGTCCGCTCTCTCCTCTGCAATAGTGGAATTCCCGATGCACTCTTAGTGGTACAACCCTTGACTTTTCATTATTCTGAGTCAGGCCTTTCGACAATCATTTCTTTTTCCATTTCTTCACATTTTTCATGCAGCCATTTCGTCTTAGCTTTCCTGTACTTCCTATTTATTTCATTACTCAGTGTTTCTGTATTACTGAACTCCCCTGAACATTTTTGTACTTTCTTCTTTCACGGCCAGCTGAAGTCTTTCTTCTGTTATCCTTTGTTTCTTCGCAGTTACTTTCTTTGTATCTATGACTTTCTTTCCAATTTCTGTGATTCTCCTTGTTAGAAACGACCACTCTTCTTCAGCTGAACTGCTTATTGAACAATTTCTTATCGCAATATCTATATCCTTAAAGGACTTTAATTATGTATCTTCATTCCTGAGTACTTCCACATCCCACTTCTTTGCGTACTGATTCACCCTGACTAACGCCTTAAGCTTCAGCCTTCTCTTCATCACACTAATACAATTGTGATCTGAGTCCATATCTGCTCCTGAGTACGCCTTACAATGCAGTATCTGGTTTCGGAATCTTTGTCTCATCGTGATGTAACGGTGTTGATTTGCTGTCGTTTCAGATGAGAAAAACCTGACTGTTCACAGAAACACACTCTCTGTCCTACCTTCTTATTCATAATGAATCTTGCGCCCGTTATACCATTTCCTGCTCATGTTGATATTATCTATACTCATCTGATCAGAAATCCTTGTCTTCTTTCCATTTCACTTCACTGACCCCCCCCCCTACATCTAGACTGAGCCTTCGCATTTCGCTTTTCAGATTATCTAGCATCTGTACCAAGTTCAGGCTTCTGACGTTCCACAGCCCGACTCGTAGACTGTTATCCTTTCGTTGGTTATCCCCCCCCCCCCCCCCCCCCCCTTGGCAGTCCCGTCCCGGAGATCGAAAGGGGGCCTATTCCGGAATCTGTTGCCAATGGAGAGATCATCATGACACTCTTTCAGCTACAGGCCACAAGTCTGTGGGTACACATTATGTGTCTTTAATACAGTGGTTTCAATATCGTTCTGCATCCTCATTTCGTTGATCATTGCTGATTCCTTCTCCTGTAGGGGCAGTTTCCCACCCCAAGGGCAAGAAAGTGCCCTGAACTTCTGTCCGCTCCTCCGCCCTCTTTGACAGGGCCGTTGCCAGAATGAGGTTCGCTTCTTATGCCAGAAGTCTTCGGCTGTCAATGTTGATTTTTATTTAAAATTCAAGAGCTGGCGGCGTTCGAACTCAAAACCGAGGACGTTTTGTTTACTAACCAGAGACGCTACCGCTAGACCATGTGTACAGAGTGTATCACATTGTCAAAATCGCAAGATGGTTGGAGGGCCCTGCTCATAATGTCCCAAACGTTGTCAGTTAGTGGAAGATCTGGTGACCTTGCTGGCCAAGGTAGGGCTTGGCAGTCACAAAAACATGCCAGAGAATTTCTCGACATTTGTTGACGGGCATTGTCTTGATGAAATATAAGTCCAGGAATGGCTTGCCATGAAGGACAACAAAACGGGGAGCAGAATATCGTTGACGTACAACTGTGCTTAAGAGTGGGGCGGACGACAGCCAAAGGGGTCCTGCTATGATATGAAATGACACCCCAGACCATTACTCCTGGTTGTCTGGCCATATAATGGGTAACAATCAACTTTTTACCCCATCACTGTACAGTGCATTTACAGACATGTCTTTGTTGGTCATCGGAACTCAATGGGAAGCTGGACTCACCACTGAAGACAATTCTGTTTCAGTCAATGAGATTCCGGGGCTCGATGACCAGTGAAGACTTGTCTGGAGACGTCCAGGACAGTGGCAGAATAACAACCTGACTGTCACCCACTATGCGATCTGACAATCAGGAATGATGGTCTCGGGTACCATTTAATTCCATACCAGGCCTCTTTGGTTGTGATCTTCGGCACCCTTACAGCACATCCGTACATCGACGGTATTCGTTGCCCTTCGTGGCAAGCCATCCTGGGCTTGCATTTCAGCAAGATAACGCCCTTCCGCACACGGCAAGAGTTTCTGCTGCTTGTCTTTGTGTTTGCCAAACCCTACGTTCTTCCGAATTGAGAACATTTGTAGCATTACAGGCAGATCTTGCCAACCTGTTTACGGCTTTGTCAATCTAACGCTCCAATTTGACGGAATTTGGCACGATGTCCATCAGGAGCACATCCAACTGCAAATAACCCTATCAATCAATGCCAAGCCAAGCTTAATAACTGTATGTATAAGGGGCAGCAGTCGACTAACATGTTATAGGCGTGCTTAGTTTGTGAGGCTCTTTCCCTTGAATAAATTATCGATTTTTTCTGAAATTGTAACATTTTTTGTCTGCAGATGTGCGTCTCATCTGTCAATTTCCGACCCACTTGGATGTTTCCTTCGCGGTGCGTTTTTTTTTTCTGTTAGTGCGTGTATTACATGTGGAAATACGGCAAGTTATACTATTTGCGTAATTTTTTTTGAATGAATATTTTTGGACATGACTCAAAACGTTCAAAGCTTTCTAATGCTTTTTAACATGGCAGAAAGTATCTGATCGTTTAAGATTTTTGAACATGGTGCTATTTTCAGGTCGTTTGGATACTTTTGAACATGACGCAAATATCAGGTGGTTTGGATATTTTAGAACAAGGCACCATAATTGACACAATCGCAAGTGATATAATTCTGGCATCTCCAGTATTTTAAAACTTTTAAAGATTTTATCTAGTTTTTAATTTTTTTATGTTTTCCCATCATATTGAATTTTTTATTTTGCTGCCAACATCATCTTGCACTTTGCAATTTCCTACTTACGCCATTTTGGATTTGCGGATTTACCGCCATCTGCAATCTTAGGATTTTGGTTTTCGTTCGACTTCAGCGACGGGACTGCATGTGTGACTAGTGGATGCTGCTAGATCTGTGTGCTGGCGCCCCCACAGCCATTTTACTCGCCAAGGAACACATTAATTCTCTTCCTCTTCAAGAGAAATGAAACTTTCTGAAATACGTACTCGCCATCATGTCGATTAGAACAGCATGTTCCTTTCCGTACAACTGTTCGTGAAGATGAGTCAACGAATTTATTATTTTTTTTATCTTTTTTGCTCAGCATGACTATAGTAACAGAAGACGTTTATTACAGGAATATGATCGCGCTGACTGTGTAGTATGCCACGGGATGCGCAGTGTGGGAACCACTGTACAAGGGAATTTTGACACATTAAAACCCGGTTATAATCAATAGTGAAATAGGTAGCTGGTACACCAGAAGAAACAACCGGGAAAACACTACCGATTATGAACATACGTTTAACACAACGTCTGAAAATACGGTACTTCCAAATAACGACCAGAGCAGTTAAGACCAAACATAATTTGATGCGAATTTTGTGGTGTCTCTCTTGCGACAGTCTTGAGTTTTAATGCAGATAGCTATGCTGGAAGAATGTTTGCCATTGGCTCTGTGCACTTCTTTTAGCGCCTTTGGAAAGGATTTTGAGAAACGCCGATTTTCTCAAGTACAAACCTGTGTATTACGGCCGACGCAGGCTGACACCATTTCGTCAATCACCTCTGAGATGTTCTTCAAAGCGATCGCCTTGGACGCTCTGAGAATTACCTGGTAGGACAGACAGTGTATTAATTTTCAGATCAAAAACAGTGAAAAATGAGAAGCTGCAGAAAGACATATGATTTTTTTAGTCGATGCGTAGTACATGCGAAAGCAGGGTTACCAGGATTAAATAACAAGCGTCACACAGTTTTAAAATTACGCAAACATTTTGATCATTTGATGTTTTTGGCTGGTCTACCCTCAAGAGTAGGTTTACCTGCCTAACTCGAAACGTTTTGTTGCTCTTGGTGCACTCGGCATCTTTCCTTTACCTCGTATGAGTGTTACGTATGTAGTAAGTGAAGATGATGTGATGAGGTGTGTGGTTATTCTAGTGATACGTTTGCGTTGACAAGCAAAAGACTGAAATTCATGATGGCATATAGTCGAATCTCCTGCCCAGTAGCCCCAAAGTGGACGCAGAGCGTAATGGATCCATTTGACGAACAAATCGTAATCAGGAATGCTAATGCCCTCACTCCATGAGACACTGTGGAGAAGCGACCGCTACAAAAGGAGAAATATTGCCAGTAGCCGGTCGATGTGGCCGAGCGGTTCTAGGCGCTTCGCCTGGAACCGTCGACCGCAACGGTTGCAGGTTGGAATCCTGCCTCGGGCATGGATGTGTGTGTGATGTCCTTAGGTTAGTTAGGTTTAAGTAGTTCTAAGTTGTAGGGGATAGATGACCTCAGATGTTGAGTCCCATAAGTCCCATAGTGCTCAGAGCCATTTGAGCTATTGCCAGTAGAAGTAGGGGTGATTCCAGTGAGTAGGTTGCAGTAGTTATGCATAAATGAAGAGGGCTGCACGGGACAGATTAACATTATGAGTCTTCAGACAGCAGACCATGGCAATAGCAGCCTTCAGGCCTAGGTTAGTTATTGCCAAACTTTTGCACTTTATGGTCACATCAAAACGCTGGACTTGGTGGCAAGTAATTTCTTAGAACTGGTTAACGGTTGTTGTGGGAAGAGACCTAACAGCGAGGTAATCGGTCTCATAGGATTAGGGAAGGACGGGGAAGGAAGTCGGCCGTGACCTTTCAAAGGAATCATCCCGGCATTTGCCTAGTGCGATTCAGGGAAATCACGGAAAACCTAAATCAGGATGACCGATTCGTAGAACTTTCTCGGATGGAATACTCGAGTCTTATAAGTTCATAGCGCCTCTCGGATCTCCGTTGACGCATTTCGTAAAGCAGACATGTCTACGATGCATGTTGTTTCAGTAATTACTAATCAGGTTCCCTCAACCCGACGTCACCCAAAGCAAGTTCAGCAAAGGATTTGGAGACATTTGTCTGTTAGATACAGATCCCGGCGCCAAAATTTCTTACCTAAAATTCTTACATGTCGCCGGTCGTTAACGCAGCCTTGTGTTGTGACTGTCCACCAGGAGGTAACCATTTTGAATCCTGATGGTGGAGGAAATTTTCAACGTCAGCACATCTCTGCCAAAAGGAGGGTAGGTGGTAATAACCAAACGTGGAGAAGATGTCATACGGTACGTTATTTATATATGTACTTATTCCGAACTAATCTTCCTGCCTGTTATCCAATGTAGATTGTATATCGCACATTTCAATTGCAAAATTAATGAAAATGATGACTTCATAAAACCATTAGATAGTTTATACTATCTGTATTACGTACATACAGAAGCTTTAAACAGACGTGTCATGTTGCACAGGAATTATTACATGACTTCCGAGAGCTATTTGTGATCTAACCATCGATCTGCACTAAACTAAACGATGGCACTCATCAGAACTACAGACTACCTCGCTACAATGAGACTGGTGCTACATTTTTCCACTCAAAGTCACATTATACGGTCCACTTGAAGTTATTCAGTCAAAATAATCGTTTTCATTGTTTGAGACGAGCTGAGTGTTGTCAGGAAAGATAGCCTGGCGTCGTGTCGTTGGTCTCACGTCTCAAAGCGCCTCGCAAGACTTAAAGCGCTACGACACCAGTGTCGAACATCGGAATCTTCAGGAGACCACTCTCCTGAAATGCCCTGAGAGATAAGAAACTGAACGTCCGGCCCTGCCTTTTCAATGAACCTGCCTAATGTACTCAAAACTTCAACTGCCTCTGCAATTTTAACCCTCCCCCCCCCACTCCCCCACCTCCCACCATTATCAAACTGAAGATTCTTTCTTTTCTTTTCTCCCTAATGCAGTTTAGTACCCATCTAATTGTCATTATTCGTCCATGCCATTACATCTGAAAATCTGCTATTCTATTCTTGACTGAGCTCTTCACACTCCACGTTTCGCTTCCTTTCAAGGCTACACACACTGAATAAAAAACGGAATGTGCATATGGAATATTTTACCGCAAATCGTCTTTCTGGGAGTTTGGCCATCTTGTGCAAACCTTTTTCGTTGACGCCACTTCGACGACTTACGTGTCGACGATGAAGAAATGGTGACCATTAACTAAGGTATTTGACTGTGTTGATCACGAAATATTGCTCCAGAAGTTGGACCATTGCGGAATATGAGGAGAAGCTCACAATTGGTTCACCTTTTACATCAAAACACATAGCAAAAGGTCATTATTCACAGTGTTTAGAATGGCGGTGATGTGGGGTCTGAATGGGGTTTCTCGGAAATAAGCTGATATTGTTAACGAGAAACGACAATAAAGAATATATATATTGAGAGGCCAATGTGAGAATATCCAGACTAGTGAACAGGGATCGATATAAGGTTCGCGAAATTACACCACTTATGGGCCGAAACGCTCGTTTCTGAGCCAAAAATATCCTTTTAGAATGGGAAGAGAAGTGGGGTTGGGGCCACTTCTGTTCCTTATTTATATAAATGGTATGCCCTCTAATATTACGGATAACTCTAAAATATTTCTGTTTGCTGATGACACTAACTTGGTAGTAAAGGATTGGCTCAGTTCCAAACAGTGCAGTTCATGAAATAAGTTCATTGGTTGTAGAAAATAAACAAAAACTAAATCACAGTATGACTTAGTTTCTAAGACACAATTCAACAAAACCTGAAGTAAGCGATCGTTCGACACGAAAATTATTCTACTTTGCTTATTTTCATTCGCTTATGTCGTATGGTATTATATTTTTGGGTTACTCTTCCCATTCTAAAAGAATATTTTTGGCTCAGAAACGGGCGGTTCAGGCAATAAGTGGTGTCATTTGGCGAAGCATATGTTGATCTCTGTTCACAAGTCTGGGTATTCTCACATTGGCCTCGTAATATATATTCTTTACTGTCGTTTCTTGTTAAAATATCAGCTTATTTCCAAGAATAAGCAGCTTCCACTCAGTTAATGCTCGGCAGAAATCCAACATGCATTTAGATCGGACTTCCTTAACTCTTGTGCAGAAAGGTGTGCAGTATACTGCTGCATCCATTTTCAATAAGCTACCACAAGAAAACTAAAATCTTAGCAGTAATCCACGCGCTTTCAAATCTAAAATGAAGACTTTCCTCATGGGTCACTTCTTACATTCTGTTGAGGAGTTCCTTGAATAATTAAGCTGATTCCTATGCTATATTGTTGGCTGCGTTTACTGAAAGTTATGGCTCGACTTTTTTTGGATTCATGAACATTTTATTTTTATCTGTTATTATTTTTATGTTGTATTGTATTGTACCGTATTGTATGTTAACTGGGGGCATAGAAACGACGGAGAGGCTCCATCCCCGCCGCAGCCGCAGCGGTCCACAACACCACGACGACTACGGCAGACCACTTCTTTACCCCTCCGCCGCCCTATACCGAACCACTCTTTCAGTGTTATTGTGCAGTTTGGCCCCCGGTGGACCCCCCCCCCCCCCCCTCCATGGAACGTCTCACACCAGGCGAGTGTAACCCCTATGTTTGCGTGGTAGAATAATGGTGGTGTACGCGTACGTGGAGAACTTGTTTGCTCAGCAATCTCTGGAACCGCGCTACCGCTACGGTCGCAGGTTCGAATCTTGCCTCAGGCATGGATGTGTGTGATGTCCTTAGGTTAGTTAGGGTAGGTAGTTCTAAGTTCTAGGGGACTGATGACCTCTGAAGTTAAGTCCCATAGTGCTCAGAGCCATTTTGCGCAGCAATCGCCGATATAGTGTAGCTGAGGCGGACTAAGGGAAACCCGCCCGCATTCGCTGAGGCAGATGGAAAACCGCCTAAAAACCATCCACAGACTGGCTGGCTTACCGGACCACGGCACAAGTCCGCCAGGCGGATTCGTGCCGGGGACCAGGCGCTCCTTCCCGCTCTGGGAAGCCGTGCGTTAGAGCGACGGCTAACCGGGCGGGCTTTATGTTGTAATTTCATGTACTGACACGTTCCATGACGTTGCAGATTTGCTCCTCAATTTGATCCTACGGAACTTGGCGTGTACATAAATAAATAAATAATAACACCTAGTCCCTGAGCAATTTCCTATCACTGAAACTTATATTCAACGTTAACAGATTACTTTTTCAGAAACGTTTTCTTGCTTTTGCCAGCCTACCATCTTCAGGTATTTCGCCATTAAAATAGCTTAATTATTGCTGCTATAAGGTGTGATCTAAAAGTTTCTCTCCGAATGCCGCACAGTCCAGCATCGGCATGTCAATGAAGCGAAATCGCCGTGAGCACAGAGGCAATCATGTCACCAAGGCACAACGGTGAAGATACCCGTTTGGTAAAACGCCGAGTCATGCTGCATCCAGAAGTCCGTAACTTCCTGCTGCACTTCCTCGTCCAACGGGAATCGTCGACCCTTCAAGGACTTTTTTAAGGGGCCGAAGGTGCGATAATCGCGCGGGGTCATCAGAACTATAGAGCGGTAGCTCGTGTGTCTTCCACCTGAGTAGGCGTAACTTCTGCGATACGACATTTGCTATATGTGGAAGTATTTTATGGTGGTGAAAGACGATAGTCGAAACAAGTCGCCTGGAGTAAACGACATAAGCGACATTCCCTCAGAATTAATGAGATCTCTGAGACACCCAACTACGGCAAAATATTCCATCTCATATGCAAGACAGATTGGGCTACCAAAACACCCTCTGACTTACAGAAGAACCTAAAAATTATATCAAACGTAAGCATCCCGGGACACAGTTTTCCACAATGGTTACCTTCGACCGACATGCTGCCCTATAAAAATTCTTCATTCTCCGCTGGATTTCTACCGGTGTTTTCCCTTCGACTGTTAAGAAAAGAATAACAGCTACACTATGTGATTAAAAGTATTCGGACACACCCAAAAACATACGTTTTTCATATTTGGTGTATTGTGCTGCCACCTGTTGCCAGGTACTCTGTATCGCGACCTCAGTAGTCATTAGAGATCGTGAGAGAGCAGAATGGGGCGCTCCGCGGAACTCACGGACATCGAATGTCGTCAGGTGATTCGGCATCACTTGTGTCATACGTCTGTATGCGAGATTTCTAAACTCCTAAACATCCCTAGGTCCGCTTTTTCCGATGTGGTAGTGAAACGGAAACGTGAAGGGATACGTACAGCACGAAAGCGTATAGGCCGACCTTTCTGTTGACTGACAGAGACCGCCGACGGTTGAAGAGGGTCGTAATGTGTAATAGGCAGACATCTATCCAGACAGGAATTTTAGACTGTATCAGGATGCACTGCAAGTACTACAACAGTTAGGCGGGAGGTGAGAAAACTTGGATTTCATGATCGAGCGACTGCTCATAAGCCACACATCACGCCGGTAAAGGCCAAAGGACGCCTCGCTTGGTGTAAGGAGCGTAAACATTGGACGATTGAACTGTGTAAAAACGTGTGGAGTGACGAATAACGGTACACAATGTGGCGATCCGATGACAGGGTGTGGGTATGGCGAATGCCCGGTGAAAGTCATCTTCAGCGTGTGTAGTGCAAACTGTGAAATTCGGAGGCGTTGGTGTTATGGTGTGGTCGTGTTTTTCATGGAGGGGACCTTCACCCCTTGTTGTTTTGGGTGGCACTATCACAGCACAGGCCCACATTGATGTTTTAAGCAACTTCTTGCTTCCCACTGTTGAAGAGCAGTTCGGGGATGGCGATTTCATCTTTCAACACGATCGAGCACCTGTTCATAATGCACGACCTGTGGCGGAGTGGTTAGACGACAATAACATCCCTGTAATGGACTGGCCTGCACAGAGTCCTGACCTGACTCGTTTAGAACACCTTTGGGATGTTTGGGAACGCCGACTTCGTGCCAGGTCTCACCGACCGACATCGAAACCTCTCCTCAGTGCAGCACTCCGTGAAGAATGGGCTGCCATTCCCCAATAAACCTTCGAGCACCTGATTGAACATATGCCTACGAGAGTGGAAGTTGTCATCGAGGCTAGGGGTAGCCGAACACCATATTGAATTCCAGCATTACCGGTGGAGGGCGCCACGAACTTGTAAGTCATTTTCAGCTTTTGATCACATAGTGTAGATGTACCTATCTGGAGATAGTTGGTAATAACATCGCTACAGTCCACGTTTCCACATTTACTGCAGGATCGTCGGGAAGACACGAATGCCACACGAACTCCAAGGCTACATGTCGGTGCTTCTACTGTATACTTGCACCCGAATCGCGTTGCATATACGCGGCAGCAACGCTCTCAAACGAAAACCCTTTGATCGTCTCTTGTATTTTCAGTGTCTCATTTCCCAGACTAAGTCCCTTAGCAGCGCCTGATTTATTCTCGTTGAACTTTACTTCTCTTTCCAAATATTTCTTTCGTTTCCCTTGCTGCTGTCTCACTGTACAGATTGAATAACTCTGGGGTTAGGCTACTACCGTGTCTACCTCGCTCCTCATTGTCCTACTCATATAGCTGCAGGCTGTGAAGTAGTGGACAACTTTTAGCTGTCTGTATTTTGCACCTGCTACCTTAGGATTTCAAAGAGTGTGCTGCAGTCAACATTCTCAAAATCTACAAATGTTATAACGTAGGTTTACCTTTCTTCAACTTATCTTCGGTCGTAGGGTCAGTGTAGCCTCGCGTGTTACTACATTCCACTACAACACGAAATGTACTACCCTGAGGTGGATTCGACCAGCGTTTCCATTCTTCTGTAAGTAATTCGTAGCAGTGTTTTGCAACCATGACTTATTAGGCTGACAGTTAGGTGATAATCACGCGATTAAACATTTATCTTTGATATAATTATCATTATCTTCTTGAAGTCTGAGGGTGGTTTGGTAGTCTTACATATCTTGCATACCGCAAAGAATCGAAAAATTGTGTTGGCTGTCTCAAGGGTGTCAATAATTCTGAGAGAATGTCTTTTTACTTCAGGCGCCTTGTTTGGACTTTCGTCTTTCAGCACTATGTAAAATTCTTCTTACAGTATAACTTATTCCAAGCCTTGTTCTTTTTGTTTCTCGTATTGATTTTCATAATTTTATGTTTAAATTCGTTTCCTTTGTATGTCCAATCTGTACATTTCGGCCACGTTTCACCTTTCCCTTCTTTGCGTAGATTCCTTCCCATCGAGGCGTTTGATATTGAAAGAGCTGTTTCCTAATTATGCGATTGTTTTTTATAATTTTCACATACGTTGCATCTATTTTTCCAATAATCATGCATGCGTCAACACCTTTGCATTTCTCCTCTAGACATTCCTGCAGACCCTGAACAAAAATAATGGGAACTGTCGAGTTCTAAAGTGCACTGCACAAATAAATCGTCTAACAGCCCCGTCAAGTGGTCGAGAGTATGTTCGTTGCAGCTTAAATACGTAAATTAGTTACGAACGAAAGATCACAGTACTAGGTTTCATATCCACTGATGCCTGTAAGCTACAAAATGTGCATCTTCGCTTAAAATGATACGAATAGCAATTTTATTGGTTAGTGGAGCAGTGGAATACCGTTATATGCAGCGCTGAGTGAACGTTCAAGAGATGGTACTTGTGGGATTGTGTGGGTGCTTGATGATAGCTTGGCGATCGTCATATCCCGCTAGTGTGTTGTAGAGACCAGAAATCCGGTTAATTTCGTGTGAGGCCGATTCTTCTGGTCCGCAGCTCATGGTCGTGCGGTAGCGTTCTCGCTTTCTGCGCTCGGGTTCCCGGGTTCGATTCCCGGCGGGGTCAGGGATTTTCTCTCCCTCGTGATGAGTGGATGTTGTGTGATGTCCTTAGGTTAGTTAGGTTTAAGTAGTTCTAAGTTCTAGGGGACTGATGACCATAGATGTTAAGTCCCATAGTGCTCAGAGCCATTTGAACCATTTTTTTTTTATTCTTCTGTAGCACAGTCACCACATTTTATTTACTTACTGTGTTTTTATCCTGACATGATTAGGACCTTAAGTCTCTTTGTTTCGTCGAGCAAAGAATTTTCCACAATTTACATTACATTTACAGTGACACACTTGTAGCACGGTCAGCACATTTTGTTTACTTATTGTGTTTTCATCCTGACATGATTAGGACCTTAAGCCTCTTTGTTTCGTCGAACAAAGAATTTTCCACAATTTACATTACATTTACAGTGACACACTTGTAGCACGGTCAGCACATTTTGTTTACTTATTGTGTTTTCATCCTGACATGATTAGGACCTTAAGCCTCTTTGTTTCGTCGAACAAAGAATTTTCCACAATTTACATTACATTCACAGTGACACACTTGATATAAGAGGCTTTACTTTTGGAATGGAATCCAAAGTGTAGAAATCGTTATGACAGAAACAGTAAAAACAATAATACATTGACGGAAAAAGATTGCAACACCAAGAACGAGTTGTGCGACATAGACGAAAGTTGGTAGACGTGTTTCTACATCTGAAACATAATGTCTCTTCAAATTTCGCACCAGTCGCTTAAGAGTGTCGCAAGTGCGCCACTACGTGGATACATATCAGGTTTATTTTAAAGACACGTTGTAACGGCCGTGAGATTGGACGTGATGAACTGATGCTAGTCAAGAACGCATTTAAGGAGACAAAGACACCAACACCTCACTGAGTTTGAACGAGATCGTGTAGTAGGGCTACGAGAAACTGGATGCTCCTTCTGTGCAGAACGGCTTGGCACCAATTTGGCCACCGTACATGATTGCTGACAGCGATGGTGACGAGAATGTACAGTCGCAAAAAGACCGGGCTCCGGACGGCCACGTGGTACTACCGAGTTGGCAGAATATCATGTGCTATGGCACGTCAGATTGCATCTGACAATTTGAGTAGCGGTTGGTACAACAGTGCCGCAACGAACTGTTACAAACCTATTGCTTCAAGGACAGCTCCGAGCCAGAGCCGTGTAGCGTGCATTCCACTGACTCCAAAAGCATCTCCATCTGCGACTTCAGTGGTGCCAAGGGAGAGCCTGTTGAAGGCAAGGTGGAGGCCTGGTGAAAGTTGGTTCTGCCTCGGTGCCAGTGATGGCCGTGTGTTGGTTAGATGATGATGATGTTCGGATTATGGGGCGCTCAACTGCGCGGTTATCAGCGCCCGGACAAATTCCCAACCTTTTCTCAGCCCAGTCTTGCCACGAGGATGAATGATGATGAAATGATGAGGACAACACAAATACTCTGTCATCTCGAGGCAGGTGAAAATCCTTGACCCCGCCGGGAATCGAATCCCGGACCCCGAGCTCGGGAAGCGAGAACGCTACCGCGAGACCACGAGCTGCGGACGTGTGTTGGTTAGAAGGAGGCCAGTTGAGGACGTGCATCCAACCAGCCTGCGTGCTAGACATCTGGACCTACGCCTGGAGCTATTGTCCAGGGGGCGATTTCGTTTGACAGCAGAAAAAATGGTTCAAATAGCTCTGAGCACTATGCGACTTAACTTCTGAGGTCATCAGTCGCCTAGAACTTGGAACTAATTAAACCTAACTAACCTAAGGACATCACACACATCCATGCCCGAGGCAGGATTCGAACCTGCGACCGTAGCGGTCGCTCGGTTCCGGGCTGAAGCGCCTAGAACCGCACGGCCACTCCGGCCGGCCTGACAGCAGAAGTACTGATACTAAAATGTAGAATTTCACGACCGGAAATATCATGTCCATTATAATTATCCGGGCTGACGTGCCGTGGTCGGTTGATGAATTCTGTGTCAATTCCCAACGTTTCGTCTCAGACTGCGGGAGACATCTTCAAGGGGGTCCGTAGCTCGATGGAAGGTCCAACACACCCACTGGCTCGCTACTGACTGACTGACATACTACTGACTGTCAGTCAGTAGCGAGACAGTGGGTGTGTTGGACCTTCCATCGAGCTACGGACCCTCTTGAAGATGTCTCCCGCAGTCTGAGACGAAACGTTGGGAATTGACACAGAGTTCATCAACCGACTACGGCATAACAGCCCTGATAATTATAATGGACAGCAGAAGTACTCTCATTGTTATCTCATGCACCCTGACTGCAAATTTGTACGTCATTCTGGTGATTCGACCTTTGTGCTGCCATTTGTGAACAACATTCCAGGGGTGTTTTACGACAGGATGTTCAAATGTGTGTGAAATCATATGGGTCTTAACTGCTATCACCAGAACGTTAGTCGCTAATCTTCCTTTGGGGCTTCCAGCAAACACACATCATTTTCTTTTGTAGACGACAGGATTCTACTGCTTCTAGGGAAAATTCTGCTTCTAGGCCGTTATCACATTGTAACAAGCATACCACGGTCCAACTGCTTAAGGTTACACACTACTTAACCTAAATTATCGTAATGACAAACACACACGCCCATGCCCGAGGGAGGGCTCGAAGGTCCGCCGGGACCAGCCGCACATTCCAGGACTGCAGCGCCCGTAGACCGCTCGGCTAATCCCGCGCGGCTACAACAGGATAACGCTTGCCCACATGCCTCTGTTGTAACACAACATGTCCGTACGGAGCTTCGACATGTTGCCTTGGCCTGCTCAATCTCCAGATCTGCCTCCAGTCGAGAACATATGGGACACCATCTGACGACAGTTCCAGCGTCACCCACAAAGAGCATTAACCGTCCGTATATTGGCCGCCTAAGTGCAACAGGCGTGAAACGTCATCCCCCAAACTGACATATGGCACCTGTACAATACAATGCATGCACGCTTGCATGCTTACAATCAGCATTCTGACTTATCTCGCATTTATATTTGCCTATGATCTTGCAATGTTTATCACTTAAATACAGAAATACTGAATTCAGTGTTCCGAAACTGTTTCACTGCGGAAAATCGTAACACGGTCCCTGACTTCAGCCGTCGCACGGACGCCAAAATGGAAAATATTGAAATAAACGATATCGGAATTGAAAAACAACTGCTATCACTTAGTAGCGGAAAAGCATCCGGACCAGACGAGATACCCTTAAGATTCTACAGTGATTATGCTAAAGAACTTGCCCCCTTTCTATCAGCAATTTATCGTAGATCGCTGGAAGAACGTAAAGTACCTAGCGACTGGAAGAAAGCGCAGGTCGTTCCCATTTTCAAGAAGGGTCATAAATCAGATGCGAATAATTATAGGCCTATTTCGCTTACGTCAATCTGTTGTAGAATAATGGAACACGTTTTGTGTTCTCTTATTATGACGTTCTTAGATAATACAAATCTCCTTCATCATAACCAACATGGATTCCGCAAACAGAGATCATGTGAAACTCAGCTCGCCCTATTTGCCCAAGAAATTCACAGTGCCGTAGACACTGGCGAGCAGATTGATGCCGTATACCTGGACTTCAGGAAGGCATTTGATACGGTTCCGCACTTACGTTTAGTGAAAAAAATACGAGCTTACGGAATATCGGACCAGGTTTGTGACTGGATTCAGGATTTCCTAGAAGAAAGAACACAACATGTCATTCTCAACGGTTCAAAATCTGCAGATGTAGAGGTAATTTCGGGAGTACCGCAGGGAAGCGTGATAGGACCTTTATTGTTTACAATATACATAAATGACTTAGTTGACAACATCGGTAGCTCCGTGAGGCTATTTGCAGATGACACGGTTGTCTACAAGAAAGTAGCAACATCAGAAGACTCGTACGTACTCCAGGAGGACCTGCAGAGGATTAATGCATGGTGCGACAGCTGGCAGCTTTCCCTAAACGTAGATAAATGTTATATAATGCGCATACATAGGGGCAGAAATCCATTCCAGTACGATTATGCCATAGGTGGTAAATCATTGGAAGCGGTAACGACCGTAAAATACTTAGGAGTTACTATCCGGAGCGATCTGAAGTGGAATGATCACATAAAACAAATGGTGGGAAAAGCAGGCGCCAGGTTGAGATTCATAGGAAGAATTCTAAGAAAATGTGACTCATCGACGAAAGAAGTAGCTTACAAAACGCTTGTTCGTCCGATTCTTGAGTATTGCTCATCAGTATGGGACCCTTACCAGGTTGGATTAATAGAAGAGATAGACATGATCCAGCGAAAAGCAGCGCGATTCGTCATGGGGACATTTAGTCAGCGCGAGAGCGTTACGGAGATGCTGAACAAGCTCCAGTGGCGGACACTTCAAGAAAGGCGTTACGCAATACGGAGAGGTTTATTATCGAAATTACGAGAGAGCACATTCCGAGAAGAGATGGGCAACATATTACTACCGCCCACATATATATCGCGTAATGATCACAACGAAAAGATCCGAGAAATTAGAGCAAATACGGAGACTTACAAGCAGTCGTTCTTCCCACGCACAATTCGTGAATGGAACAGGGAAGGGGGGATCAGATAGTGGTACAATAAGTACCCTCCGCCACACACCATAAGGTGGCTCGCGGAGTATAGATGTAGATGTAGATATGTTACCTAGACAAACGTATTTCCGAAATTTCATTACTCCACATTAATTGTTTTTTGTCTCTGGGATTTTTTTCCGTCAGTGTAGTTATAGCAGAACAACACAGTTTACGTTAATTTGTGAAGAGTAACATTATACACATGATTTACAATCAGATTGATTCAGTTTATAGATCATAGCGGCGAACGGCGTAAGAAACAATGGCGTAGGAGGACGAAAGTGGTGGAATACAAATAATGAAAAGAGGAGGAAAAAAATCACGTGACCTACTGAAAAACGAGAATAAGAATAAACAGACGTAGGATACTAAGTATATTTAGTTTAATATTTCACGGAGAGAAACTGACATACTACTGCTGATATCGTCAGACACATGGATGTTGCACACGTAGCGCACACGTTTGTTCACAGTACTAACAGTTTGTTTTCACTATTTGTTCCATCGTAGATTACATCGCAGCAGTGCGGAAACATTTGATGTTACTTATAATCCGTTTTGATTGCAAAATGTTTATTCACACGACCGGTTTCGGTTCCTCTAGAACCATCTTCAGATCTGAAATGACAATGATACTAATTCACTATTTCATAAATGCAAACCTATTTCATCCTATCCGATCAACATCAAATGTACCAGAACGTATCTGCAATTTCGATTACAGGAGTAACCCGTCTACACACAGCACCCTTCACATGATCCGTCACGTTAAATTGGTTGGCAGAATGCACGTCATTTATATTAATTATAAAACTCTAACCGACAGGTGGCGTCTGGTACATTTGTTACATTACAAATGCACATACTGTATTTTTATTGTGTATTGTTTATTTTAATTTTGACAAGTACAGATTTTAACCTTGACAACTACAGATTTTAACTAAGTATTTTTAGAGATAAAAGCAAATTAGAAAAATCTACTTAATACAGTATGTGAATATGTAAGGTAACAAATGTACCAGACGCCACGTGTCGGCAAAAGTTATATAATTAATATAAATGACGTGCATTCTGCCAACCAGCTCAATGTGACGCAGCATGTGAAGGTTGCTGTGTGTGGTCGGGTTACTCCTGTAAGCGAAATTGCATGTACGTTCTGGTACATTTGATGTTGTCGGATAGGATGAAATAGGTTTGCGTTTGTGAAATAGTAAATTAGTGTCATTGTCATTTCAGATCTGAAGATGGTTCTAGAGGAACCGAAACCGGCCATGTGAATAAACATTTTGCAATCAAGACGGATTATAAGTAACATTGTATAACCAGTGATTGAGCTATCCCATCAGACATTATGTCTGTTTTTGCGGAAGTATTTACCGAAGTTTCTGGAGGATTCAGAGACGAGAGTAAGTATTTCTAAGCACAGCACGTGATGCCAATTTCAAGTGATCATCCAAAGTTAGGCTTAAGCTCTTGACCGGTTTCTATTACGCTGAAGTTTTCGGTGAATTTAGGACTTTTTGACTTCTGCTGAAAAACTAAAACTTATTTTAGGTCCAGATTTTACTCCCATCTGAACGCTGAAGCCAGGTCGTCATTTATTCGACCGATAGCACTAATAATATCTGCAGGTCTGATGCTTAAGTAATGATGAATTTCAGGGTTTTAATCGAACACTTCATAAACGCTGGTATTTGTGAAAACGTAATAGACCGTAGTATCCTTGTTACAATGTGATAACGGCCTAGAAGCAGAATTTTCCCTAGAAGCAGTAGAATCCTGTCGTCTACAAAAGAAAATGATGTGTGTTTGCTGGAAGCCCCAAAGGAAGATTAGGGACTAACGTCCTGGTGATAGCGATGTCATTTGAGAGGAAGTACAAACTCGTAGTACGTAGTAGGAAAGTGCGCGCGTCCTTTTCGAAGGAACCATCACGGTGTTTGCCTTAAGCGGTTTAGGTAAATAACGTAAAACCTGAAGTTGGGTAGGCAGTCGAGAATTTAAGCCCTGGTCGCTTCCGAAAGCGAGTCCATTGTCTTAACAACCGCGTCGCTTGCCTGTGGGATAAGGTACAGCGTACGTTGCCTGATTGCCAGACGTATCAGTTCGTTCATAACCCCACCAATTTCTATTCAGCATGCTACAGGGACAATAGGAACAAATTCGCGTTCAGTGTATCATATATTAGAGAAAAAAGATTGAAGACTGTAGTCGTAGGAAAAGGATGCCTACAAGTTATTAATTTCACGTTTCGTGTCTTTGGAATGAACATCAGTGAGGATTCGAAGACTTCTGGTGATAGGGTGTATTACACAGAATGCAGATCAGCTTACCTCACAATTCTTTCTCGCCGCCTGTCGAATGCCTTCTCTGTCATCGGACAGAGTCTTCTCACTGTTTTCAAAGTACTTCGCCCGCAAGCGCTCTACGTCAGAAATAGCAGTTCTGCAAGAAACCAAGACATTAGGAAATGAAAACATGTACTGCATATCACAAAATAACATAAAAAGGAGGAAAACTACAATGGAAAATAAAACGGCATTTCAGGAAATATGAAGCATGTGGCTGTATAATGGAAATTAGATTTCATGGTGTATTTACATTCTTGTTGTCTATGGCCGACCGGGGTGGCCGAGCGGTTCTGAGCGCTACAGTCGGGAACCGCGCGACTGCTACGGTCGCAGGTTCGAATCCTGCCTCGGGCATGGATGTGTGTGATGTCCTTAGGTTAGTTAGGTTTAAGTAGGTCTAAGTTCTAGGGGACTGATGACCTCAGAAGTTAAGTCCCATAGTGCTCAGAGCCATTTGAACCATTTGTCTATGTTTTATAGCTGTATTCAGTTTTTTATTTCACTGTAGCGCCTGAGCTGATCTTCTTTGAGGCATTCCGATTGTATTAATGCGGATAAACAGAAAAGAACGAAGCAATGAATGAGAAAAGTAGCCACTGTATTAGTTTTTAGACGCTGACTACCGGCCGCTGTGGCCGAGCGTTTCTAGGTGTTTCAGTCCGGAACCGTTCTACTGCTACGGTCGCTGGCTCGAATCCTGCCTCAGGCATGGATGTGTGTGATGTCCTTAGGTTAGTTAGGTTTAAGTAGTTCTAAGTTTAGGGGACTGATGACCTCAGATATTAAGTCCCATAGTGCTTACAAAAATGGTTCAAATGGCTCTGAACACTATGCTACTTAACTTCTGAGGTCATCAGTCGCCTAGAACTTAGAACTAATTAAACCTAACTAACATAAGGACATCACACAGATCCATGCCCAAGGCAGGATTCGAACCTGCGACCGGAGCGGTCGCTCGGCTCCAGACTGTAGCGCCTAGAACCGCACAGTGCTTACAGCCATTTGAAACATTTGAACAGACTGAATGAGCAATAATAAGAAAATCTTCTTCTTTCACACATTAAAATATTTTCAGTAGCGCAACTACAGTTACTACGTAGATCTATATAAACATATGGGTGTTTTAGTGCAGATTACGTTATTTGCACAATAGTTTTAATTTTATTGAGAGACGTAGTAATGTGGCGAACCTATAAGAAGCAGAATATGGAAAGATACACAGTGGCAGACACATCTAGGCGCGACGAACCAAACCATTCATAAGTCATGAACGGGTCTGGAGTGTGGACTGAACATCGATGATTTTCATGTGTTTTCATGTGTTTGATGAGTGCTGCATTGTTATCATGGTGCTCTAAGGAGAAGAAGGCGCAGTCGCTGTCGTTGGCAGGCATATTTTGTTCATCTCCGGCAGAAGTCTAGATAACCGTTGATCTAAATGTGTCGTATCCTCAGTCCTTCACTGCTTGACCATCACATCTAATTAGGTATATGGGCAGCAATCAAGTCCACATTTATGAAACTGCTTAAGCATCACAAAACCATGTCATAGGGGAATATTGTACCATTCGTTGTACTTAAATAACGACATTTGTTATGCCACCTTGGGAGTAGAGCTAAAATGCTGATGGGATCACGTTTTATCGTGTTATTTTACTGCTCTTTCGAGATATTAAAACAGCTTATTTGACTCCATCCTGTGGTGAGAGACATTAGCGAACCACTCCTCAAGCGATGTGAATAAACCAGTTCGTGGCTCGCTGCTACATCCCATTTAGACCCTCCAGTTGTTTGGTAGCGTGTGTTGCGATACAGTAGGATGAACTCGAGGATATTGTGCGCTTTTCAGTGTTCCTCCTTCAAAGAGAAGATGTGTGCACCCGGCTGGAGGACAGCCAGACAGTAGGAACTGAGGAAATCAGAGAACGCTCGACACCGTCAATATCCACAAATCGTAAGCACCGTTTGGCCCTGCAGGGTGGTCAGAAACAGTCCGAAAAGCTTATGGGGGTGTTTCAGGGATAGTCGTGCTAAGAAATAATTGTTAAGAAAAAAATTCAGTACGTTGCGCCGCTTCCAAGTTATTTGGCACTGAAGTTAGCCAGTCAGATCGTTGTACATGCAAATTGCAAACCTGTAAGCGCTAAAATGCGATTATGCACAGACATGAGTGGTCCGTGTGTGTCCACTTGTCGAACGTCTCATTACCAATGAAAATGAGCCGTTTTCGGAAGTAATAAATTTAAGCTAGGTGAGCAAAAGTTACATTGCTCAGTTTGAGAAAACCAAACGAAGAACACGTTCGGCAACTCTGGCAGGCTACTTGAATTTGCGCGGGCAACGACCTCATTGGCTAACTTCAATGCTAAATAACACTGAAACGGCGCAACGTATCGCATTTTTCCTTAATAATTATTTCTCTCACAACCTTCCTTGCAACACTCTCACAAGCTTTACGGACAGTTTGTGACCACCCTGTGTATTAACCTGTGGAATCCTGTCCACTCGTGTCTTATAGACTGCCTAGAAAGCTGTTTCTTTCGGATAGCTAGACAACATACAAGCAAATCATATTAATAGACTTTATAGCAGTAACTGAATTGATAATACTTAAATTTGTGTTTACGAGTTGTCGCAAGCAATTGGTGACATGCAAGTAATCAATGACCTTCAGCGTACACAATTTCCATGTAAGCAAGGCATAACAGTTCACACAAGCTCGTATGTCACTGCGGCTCTTCAAGTGCGTCTTTTCGTGCCTCTCTTCTAGTCCTGGTCTACTAGTGCGCCGAGGCTAGGTGGCGCATCGCTTTTATTCTCTTCGTGTAGATGTCACTCCTGTCGTGGTGACGTCATAGTCGGCGTGCTATTGGCTGACGTCGGCTCACAGCCATCTATGCTGTATCGTTCTTGATCTTCGTGCTAATAATTGTCGTCAAGCCGAAACATAACCACAATAAAAAAGTATCGTCAGGCAAAATTCTGAAGAGATTTGAGGCGACTGTCAGGAGGAGGTCTATGTCGATAATTTAACAAGTTATCTAGGGTCAAATCTGAGAAAAGGGAGTAAGTGAAAGAGGATTGTAACCATTTTCATTTACTGCTCGGACGATGTTATCTGTCATCAGAGGCGAAAATTATGATTTTGTGTATGCGTGGTTGTAGGTGCATGTGTGTCATATCGTAGGCAGAACAGTCAGTGTGGCGTGGAGTGTATGGATTCCTTCACTACTTACCACTAAAGGCAGAGTGGGCTATTCCAGGAATAATCCATACAAGAGTCTGGGATTATTCAGCCAAATACCCCAGTTGAGAAAATCTGGAAGGGATTTTCAGCTTCGGCACTTGCCTTACATCCAAGAATGAACTTGAGCAGACCAGATGGCTGGGAACTATTTTTAATTTAATTTGTCCCTGACAAAAATTATTAAGGCTAGTCTACGTGAATGTGTATTTGTTCGTGTGTATACTGAGAAAAATCGATGACTTGGTTCGACATGTAAAGTGATTTAGGGATTCCATTTCCTTTTTGTTTTTTCCCTGCGCTTTCCATTCTCCACTCCTAGGAGCAGATCCGACAGATCATAGACTCACGGTTCTGTTCAGCCAATACCAGGCGAACTGATAGTGGGAGTTTCCATTTCGCAAGAAATGAGAGTGGCTTACCAGTTGTGATATTTGCCTGACAAACCAAGGATGCATTCCGACAACCTAGACCAGAACTAAGAAACTGAAACTATTTTAATCTGTTTCTGGTAGAATGTCATCATTACTCCAGACAAAAATTAAAATTTTGTGTATGTATCTCCTCGAGGAAAAAGCATTACAGACGCCAATGTTGAAACTTAAAATTTTCGGGAGGTATATGGACACCTTCGTAGTACAGCCACAAGGGGCAGGAACGCTTCTTCCATTTCTGGAGCACCTTTACTCCCCCCATCCGAGCATTTGCTCCTCCATGGAAGTGGAGAAAAATGGAGAACTCCCGTTGTTAGCTGTCCTGGTCCGCAGAAAAGAAGCGGTTCCTCAGGTCACAGTGTGTTCCATAAACCAACTAACACTGACCTATATCTACTAGCTGCCATAACGTATCTCAGTGCAGTGGCGCATTACGGACTGTAGTTCATAGCGCTAGAGTATCTCAGATGCAGGAAGCTTATCATCAGAGCTTAGCCATCTTCACTCTGTGTTTGTAAAAAAAACGGACACTCTGATAAACAGATTCATATTACATTTCAGCATGCACGCACTAAACCTCGAGAACAGCCAGAAGCAACGGTGAATTCCACGAGGACGATTCTTCTATCCTACGTAGGTGGCGCGGCTTCTAAGATCGGCCGGCTGTTGAAGAATGCAAACGATGCTGGGTTCTGTTAAAGACGACCTAGGATATAGATCTTAGGAGACAAGGGATGTATAAATTCCCGTGCCAATATGGGAAACCTTACACTGAACGGACTTGTCATACTCTTAAGGATGGACGCCTCCAAGGTCTGGGACTCCATCACTAAACAAGGGTTCGAATGTAACTACCTGGTTAACAGAGACGTGTGATTCGAGCTGAGAAAGAAATGAGGACCAGCATTGGCGGTACTAAGACATCGTCGGCTGCAGACGAACGAATCCGAGAAAACACAAACGGGGAATCGGAGTCCGGACACTTAAATTAGGCACCAACATTCAGCTCGCGCACGCGCTGGGACGCGTTTCGCGACCGCGCCTTTTCCCGCCTTGCGAATGAGAAGACCGTGGGCCGTTCCTCCGGCAAGAGGCACTGGATATCGCCGTCCTCCACGATATGTCTACGATGATGTTGTAGCCGAACCCCTTGGGGCCCGCGCTTTTCTAGCGAGCCAGTGCATATATTGGCGAGCCTCTGAAGCAACACGTCAGTAGGCACCTGAAGATGACAAACAGCTGCCACAACATTATCCGGCGTGACGCCCGTGAACCAGTGAAGCAGTTATCACGTCTCGAAAGTCTAAAGCAGCACAAGATTTTTATACCTCAGAGACAATATTCTGAATTTCTGTATTATTTGATTGTCTAGCGTAGAACGTATTTTTAAGAAAAATACGAATTTTTATTTCATCTGGACATCTATGCAGTTTCCACCACCAGTTCGTTACTTGTTGGCTTGGTATGCACGATTCCTATGTTGGTCCTAGCACGTCGAAGCCGCATTTTTTTCCCGCTTGAAAACTGATTACTTCTCAGGACACTGCAATCATATTTGGTTCTAGATCGAATAATACTCCTGAAAACCAAAATATTCTGGCTCCTGTCCATGATACCAATTACATTATGTTTAAGACTAAGCTGTAAAATTTCTGACAGGTAAGCAATACCCCAGATCTTACTGGAAAGCGTCTGTGATCATTCCTAATTTCTTTCGGCAAAGGATTATTATGTAAGGCAATCTGGGTCGAATTTTCCGTTGTAGGAAGCCCCTGTAAGAAATCGTTTGAGAGCCTGGCAGAAAATTGTTGAACTGATTAATAAGTCTGTCCTAAATTTCATCGATGCAAATAGAAAGTTCAGTGCGTACCTAAGAGTTAGCTGACCCTGGATTCTCTCCAGCTTTAGAAGTAGTATAATAATATCTGGAAGATACTCAAAGAAATATACTATTTCTTCTCTCCAACGGCCAATATTTTGGCCCTCAGCAATTATAAAGCACTGCCAGGACTAAAATACTAGAACCAACGAACAATAGGGGTTAACGTTCTATTGAAAACGAGATTATTGGCGGCGGAAAACAAGCTCGAATTGACAAAGATAACAGATCGTCTCCTTCTCGAAGAAAACAGGTCAGCAAATACCTTAAGCGACCTAGGGAAACTATAAAAAACCTATATCTGTTTGATGGGCTGGGGATGGAAGTTTCTGGCTTCTCGAATCCGAGTGCAGTCTCTTTACCGCTCTTTCTCCTCGCTTCATAGTAAAATGCTACATCGATTTTCGTTTGTCAACAAAAACCGCCAAGAAATAATGGTCTGCTGCTTGTGCTGCAAATTTTACGTGTTCTTGTATTATTAAGGCGAGCAGCGTTTGCTCTAAAATTACACAGAGGAAACAAACGTCATGGAATAGCTCCAAATATCGTGTTACATCACCTTTTCCCGGCGTAGTGCAGCAACTCCCCATTGCATGGACTCAACAAGTCTTTGGAAGTCCCTGAAACGTTGAACCATCTGCCTCTATAGCTGTCCATAATTGCGAAAGTGTAGCCAGTGCAGAATTTAGTGTATGAACTGATTTCTCGATTGTGTCCCAGAAATATTTGATGGATTTATTTCGGGCGATCTGGGTGGCTAAATCATTCCCTCGAACTGACCAGAATGTTCTTCAAACCAATAGTGAACGACTATGGCTTGGTAAAATGGCGAATCGGTGTTTGGGAACGTGAAGTTCTTGAATGGATGCAAATAATCTGCAAGTAGCCGAACATAACAGATTCCAGTCAATGGTATGTTCAGTTGGACTAGAGGACCCACTCCATTTCATGTGAAGTCGGCCCACAACTTTATGGAGCCACCACCCGCTTTCATAGTGCCTTGTTGACAACTTGGGTCCATGGCTTTGCGGTGTCTGCGCCATACTCGAATCCTTCCATCAGCTCTTACCAACTGAAATTGGGTCTCATCTTAGCGGTTCTTCAGTCGTCTAGGATGCAACCTATATGGTCACAAGCTGGTGCTGCAGATGATGTAGCGCTGTTAACAAACCCACTCATATGCCCCACATGTCTCATTCACGCCAAATTTCGCTGCACTGTCCTTACAGATGCGTTCGTCGTAGTCTGACACTGATTTCTATGGTTATTTCATGCAGTGTTGCTTGTCTGTTAGCACTGACAGCTCTAAGAAAACACTGCTACTCTTGGTCATTAGGTGTAGGCTGTCAGCCACTGCATTGTCCATAGTGAGAGGTGTTATTGGCACACTCTTGACACTGTGGATCTCGGAATGTTAAATTCCCTAAGGATTTCCGAAATGGACTGTCCATGCATCTAGGTCCAAGTACCATTCCATGTTCAGAATCTGTTAATTCCTGTTGTGCAGCCATAATCACGTCGAACACCTTTTCACATGAATCACTTGAGCACAAATGACAGTTTTCTTCTGGTTATTTATAACGATATTCCTGTGAATCACCGCAGGGCTTTGACCGTCTGACTTCTGGAAATAAGTTTGGTGATGTATAGGATAGGGATTTTCGATTCTGGATATGATTTCAGGCAGTGTTCTCTCAGTATCTGTAGATAACTTCCTGGTTTGCTAGGTAGAGCTAGCAAGTTGGAAGGATTGATTTAGGAATCACAACTTGCTTGCATAGGGAAAGGATGATGACTAAACTGGGTAGGTTGGGATAAGGTCTCTAGTTTTTCTCAGACCTCTTCAGCAGTGTGTCTTTTGCTCGGATCTGGGTGAGGCACTCCATCTCACACTGGATGGTTGCTGCTTTGTTGTCCAATGCTTCTAGTGAGAGGGACTGAGCTCTTATGATGAGTTCCTTCAGCAGCTCTATGATGTCTTTCATATCCTTTCCTATCCTCACGACGAGCTGACATGACGTCTGAATGGTCACCTCCGTGGTCGTCAGCTCAGTGTGAGTTGCTACCCGTAAGGTCTTCTGCAGCTCATTATGAGTCGTTGTACCTAAGGTCTCTTGAGTGGTCTGCGTTAATGTAGCACCCAAATTATGAATGGCTGCTCAATCTGTGTGGCTGCCTCGACACACTATGGCATGGCTGCAGCCTTCTCATGGTTTGATGCAGCGCTTCTGCATTTGCAAGCATCTTAGTGGCACGCATTTTGGCACCGATTTCTTCATTAACAGCGTGTCAGCCTATGCGACCTCTGCCACCAGGGGCCGGGGCGCCATACTGACTGCTCGGTGATCGGTGCTGTTGTGTGTGACGTCTCTGCCCCCCCCCCCCCCCCCCAAATCCCACTCTTATTACTGGGTGGTGGAGGTGCACTTCGCCACACGCTGATGTTCACGCCTGTAGGTCGTCTATCAGCTGTTGCCAGCTTCAAATCGGTCTCCATCTACGAGTGTTAGTAACGTCATGAGAACATTAGTCTTGCCACAGTGGGATGGACCTACTGTAATTGCTCGCATATTATAAGGAAGGAGGATTCCATTCTTCTACTTCAGGTCTTCTTTTGCATCTTCACAGGACTAGTCATGATGCCGACTACGTCAGGTACCGGCAAATAGTGGGCACATATAGAAAGACACTCTTGTGAGGATGGTAATAATATGTGTAGTATTTAAATATCCTCATATAGTATGTAAAAAAATCATCAGACTCTTTCTTTATCTTCTATGCACCTTTACAGTATTTCCCAAATAAAGCTTTCTGTTGTGCAATGAATTCCACACATATCTCCTTTGAACATCTGGGCTCCTCACAATACTCTGATTTTTCACATGCACATTTAACCTATTTCTCTTCCAGCTCTGCGTTCATGTGGAAAGGAAGGTACTGTTCCAAATCATCCACATGTACACTATGCACACATAGAAAGTTTACAATATAATTGTATGTGAAGTCTATCCTTAGCAACCACCGACTCAGTCTCTCCAATGCAAACCATAACTCACCCTCCACACCGCATATGTTCATAACTAATGCATGCCATAGATAAACACACTTCTCACCCGGTTTCACACTTAGTACAAAATCATCATCACTGTTGTAATAGACAGTGACACACTAGCAAGGCGAATGTCCAGGGAGGTACGAGTTGGATAAAATCTTTACACAGATGATCACGTGACCGGATTCAGCGTTCATACTGGTTCCTGCACTTTTTTTGTGAACTGCCATCTTGTATTACCTCATGGGAGGGGAGGGAAAGGGGGATGGGAGGGGAGGAAGGGCAACAGCACCCACACTCTGGTGGTGGTGTGGGCAACTAGGCCAGTTGGTCTACAAACCTCAAGGTGAACACCTATGGTTCATTGTGGACTAGGGTGAAGTTGATATGGGGTGTTAGGCAATTTCAAAAAAGGTTGACAGTTACAGCACAAGCATCTATCTGCATGAGCACTGAAATGCATCTTCATGACATCCCATTGCAATGCCATTATTTGTTGAAAAGTATTCAACCCACACTCGTCCATTATGCTTTATTTCCACTTGTTGTATGGGGTGCTAGGGGTACAGTCCTTAGCTGTGTGCTTGTCTGTAGTACGCTTATTAAATCTACCCCTGCTCATCACCAGTATATCCTCAATTGTATACATGGATGCTTGAGCCAGAGTAGGTAAACTTCCTGCCTCTTGCGCTTCAGAAGACTGACTGGACTTTCATTGAATGATCCACAATTCCCACACCCACATTTATCAGCATGAACTACAAAGTGTAACTTAGCCCCATCCTGCTCCATCTTCATTATTTGATGAAGCGTATTTGTCTTCTTCATATATTCACCAAATATCATTACTTTCCAAGAATGCTGCAAGTGGCTATGGAAACAATCCTCAACTGCGTGATTGCAGATAACATACCCATTAAACTCCTTCTTCTCCAGGACAGACATCTAATCCATTGAACACAATAGTCCATCTTCCCAGTCCAGTAGCTAGACACAGACTTGAGTGAATTTCCAGCCATTTTTTCCCTGGGCCCCCATCTTGGATTACATCACAGGAGTTGGAAGATGGTGGATGCAGCAATGTATACAAAATAAAGACTTATGTCTGTCCTATCTTGCAGCCCAGCACAGACTGAGTTCATTTCTTGCCAATTTGTAGGTGGGGGAGTGGTGGGGAGGGGATGGGGAGGGGGAGAGAAAGGGAAGGGTGATGGAGTTAGGTAAGTGAAGGTAGCCAAATTGACCTGTTTTTCCGCCAAAATTTGAACTTCCCACCATGACACCAGTTCGACATTGCCACATCTATGGCCGCCATCTTGAATAAATTTTGCAGGCCGCGGTGGTCTAGAGGTTCTAGGCGTGCAGTCCGGAACCGCGCGACTGCTACGGTCGCAGGTACGAATCCTGCCTCGGGCATGGATGTGTGTGATGTCCTTAGGTTAGTTAGGTTTGATTAGTTCTAAGTTGTAGGCGACTGATGACCTCAGCAGTTAAGTCGCATAGTGCTCAGAGCCATTTTTGAATAAATTTG
Source organism: Schistocerca piceifrons (assembly GCF_021461385.2). Classification (NCBI taxonomy): domain Eukaryota; kingdom Metazoa; phylum Arthropoda; class Insecta; order Orthoptera; family Acrididae; genus Schistocerca; species Schistocerca piceifrons. The sequence goes on from NC_060138.1 coordinate 115,610,836, forward strand.
GCAACAATGCAGAGTGGGCGATGCTGCTGTTGCCCCACGACTTACATTATGAGGAGAGGTTCAACACCCTGTCGCCTACTCATGGATTCACCGTTCATCAATCACTTTTCGTAAACGCTTACAACAGTGTCAGCAAACAATTAAATAGCTTCGCCGTTCTCACGCCCCAGTTCACAACAATCCGTCAAAATCGCTTATGTCAATGGATTTCCCCATTTGCGGTCTGTGTCGTCGGTAGAATGATTTACCATTCGTCTCTGCTTCATTTATATACTTTCCTTACCGTGTCACATACCCAAAATGCTATCAGACGCCATTCGATCTCGCGGTCAGCAGAGGTCATTTTAATTTCGCTCCTAAAAAAATGTTCAAATGTGTGTGAAATCTTATGGAACTTAACTGCTAGGGTCATCAGTCTCTAAGCTTACACACTACCTAACCTAAATTATCCTAAGGACAAACACCCATGCCCGAGGGAGGACTCGAACCTCCGCCGGGATCAGCCGCACAGTTTATGACTGCAGCGCCTAAGACCGCTCGGCTAATCCCGCGCTGCAATTTCGCTCCTCAGTGTATGTGCCGCATACTATAGTATGTGATAAAGAATGCCCTCTGTTCTGTTCCGCTGCTAAGGATCGAAAGAAACATGTGAGTACTTAAGCGAAAAAATTTCCTGAAGAAAGTTAAAAAGCATTTACTATTGGTCTGAAGTAAAAACATTTCCACTGCTGCTTACTAGTAATCTTCGTAAAACAGTGTAATCTTCCTTAAACATTTTGCAGATGCACTGACGGAAAAAATCAAAGCATCAAGAAATAATCAACGTAGACTAAAAATCTTTTGGGAATATATTTGTCTAGGAGACTTTTTTAGTGATTAAAGTTACAAACGTTGCAAAAGTGAAATGCTCGTACATCAATAACCGGTGTAACCACCAGAATGTTGGCTGCAAGCCCGTAAAATTCGTGTATTGTGTTGTACAGGTGCCGGATGTAAATTCGTGGGAGGTGTTCCATGCCTGTTGCACATGGTCGGTCAGTACAGGGTCGGTTGATACTGTTTGTGGATAATGCTGGAGTTCTCAGATGATGTCCCATACGTCCACGATTGAAGACAGATCTGGTGATCGAGCAGGCCAAGGCAACATGTCGACACTCTGTACAGGCATGTTGGGTTACAACGAAGGTATGTGGGCAAGCGTTATCCTGCTGGAAAGCATCTCTTGGATTGTTGTTCACGAATGGTAGCTCAACGGTCGGTTCACCAGACTGACGTGCAAATTTGCAGTTAAGGTGCGTCATACGGAATCGCACCCCTGACCATACCTCCAGGTGTAGGTCCAGTGTGTCTAGCACACTGAGAGATTAGGTGCAGGTCCTCAACTGGATTACTACTGACCAACACACGGCCATCACTGGCACCAAGGCAGAACCGATTTTCATCAGAAAGCACAACAGATATCCACCCCGCCGTCCAATGAGCTCTCGCTTGACACCACTGAAATCGCAAACGGTGAAGGTTTGGGGAACTGGAATGCAGGTTAGAAACCATCTGGCTCGGAGCTGTCCTTGAAGTAGCCGATCTCCAACAGTTCATTGTGTTACTGTAGCTCGAACTGCTGCGCTGATTGCTGCTGCAGATGCAGTACGATGCGCCAGAGCCATACGCTGAACACGATGGTCTTACCTGTCGGTAGTGTCACGTGGCCGTCTGGACTTCTTCTTGCGACTGTACCTTCTGGTGATCACGACTGCTAGCAATCGTGTGCAGAGGCTACATTCCTGCCAAGTCTTTTCGCAGTATTGCGGAAGGAACCTCCAGCTTCTCGTTCAAACTCGGTCAGGTGGCGTCTTCGTCGTCGTAAAGGCATTCTTGACTAACACAACTCACTATGTCCAATCTCAAAGGTAACTAGTGCTCACGATCATTACAGCGCGTATTTAAAGCAAACCTGATTTGCATCATCAAAGCGGCGCTACTAGCGCCGCTGTTTTGGGACTGGCACGAAATTTGAATAGACATCAACTTTCGTTTATCTCGCAAAAAATCGTTCTTGGTGTTGGGTATGCACGAAACTTTCTGATGTCTGCTGTTAAGATTGTGATGCTACACATACGGCAACAACAAAAAATTTCAGTTAAATTCTCAAATACATCTGTATAGCAAAACAAAATTTGGAAAAGCTGGTTAGGAATGGAACTTTACTTGTAACTAATAAATACTAATGTTTCTGTTCTTTTTAATCGATTCCATCCATTATCTTCTTCGACCCCGTTTCTTGTTCTTTCTGAACATACTGCTCACGACAGCACTACAGTAACCAGTTGAGGCCTCTCCTGCCGCTCGTTCGCATGTTGATTGTGTGCTCACTTCTGACACGCGAATTACATCGCAGCGAAAACACAGATACTAGTGCAGTCTTTAGAAAACATTCTGCGAGAAGATTTTGACATAACGAAGTGTCTCATACACTACTGTTCAACAGAAAATCAGTCATTCAGAGTTGACATCATATGCCATAATCCCATGGTAGTAAATGCAAATTCGGGAACAGATATGAATTTATTTATGACGCATGTGATGCGTTGACACGGCAGTGCTGTTTTCCAAAATAGTAAAGCTTCCGGTATTACCGTCAGACACCTATTATGGAAACTATGAGCACGCAACCTGTACAAACTACTGTAAAGTACGCGTCTCACAAGCTTGCCCTTAGCATCGTCATGTGTCTGAATAGCAAATAATACGATTGAAATAGCTGAACTTACAACGGTCACAGTCGCTTCAACAGCAACTAGCTAAGAAAAACAGCACCTACCACAACAGACCCAAAGTTGGTAGTGGACGAGTGAGGTATGATCCCCTGTTGAGCCCGTTATTTATTTTAACTTTTGTTTTACAACCGATTTCGGCATTTTAAGACCATGTCCATTTATTATCTACAAACGTTGCCACACGTATAAGGTAGCGCTTTTACACTTCGTGTTTCCATTTTGTTTAACAGAATTTAACTGTTAGTGCTGTTTTGATAGTTTATGCACATAACGCGGGACATTGTGCACAAACTATAGAAACATCAAATAAAGTTAAATTTTTATAATCCAAAACAACGGAAACAACATACGTAGACGCTGCTATTTTCATACATGTAACAACTTTTCTAGAATAATCACTGGACTATGTCCTAGGAAGACTGAACTAGTTGTGAAACGAAAGAAAAGTTTAATAAATAACACCCTTACTGGAAAAAATGCCTCATTCATTCACTAAGTATATGTCTGTCACACACTGCTGTTATCCGCGCTATATGCTATCACTACTGTTCAGCCTGAAATCAGCTTTTCCACTGCGTCTCCTCGCTCGATACAGCGATGTGCAACACCAAAGCAACTTTTTATATTTGTTACCTCTCGCTGCCCATTTATTTGGCTAGAAACATGATTATATATTTTCATATTTACAAAATGGAGCGCTCAGATCTCTTCATCTGGAGGATTAGAGACTGAAACCTTTGGAAAGCATTGTGCGATGGGTGTATATATTCTCGGATGGCGTGAAAAGTTCCCGACTTTCATGAGCAGTGGTACACCATGTTTGATGACGAGTGCCATATCAACGTCGGTCTGCAGCGTAGCATATGGGAGTAGCCGGGTGTAAGGTGGTTGAGGTATCCTAGCTCGAGAGGGTATCCCCGGTAGCGGCCGCCATCCTTTCTCATACTCTAATTACGAGAAGCCAACCGTTTTACATTCTAAAGAGCTACTGAACGGCGAGTATTTGATGTTCGCAAAGTTACCCGCATATTTCGTTCAAGGCGCTCGCTGTTTAGTGAGTACAGTACTCCTCGACACCTCGGCGAGCACTTGGCATGTATCGCATTCGGCAAGCATAAAACCTCTGCTTGTCGAGTACCCCGTGTCAGGCGTCGCCATCTCACTCTGCGGAGTATCCAGGCACGAATGTCGGTCGGGCACATAGTTTCAGTTTGCCACATTCAATCGACGTAGCGTACACTTGTCAGAGCAGGAAAGAATTCATTCTCGACAAAGTATGTTATTTGACTACTACACCCATGGCCAGTACCGGCATCTGAATTGTTCATTATTGCGAAAATTGTTGCGAGTTGGGAAGACTCAGCACAACCAGGAGCACGTCCGCAGATGTCCAACGTAGCTTTGGACGAAGCGTCAGGGATAGAAGAGTTCCATGGACCACGGCTACACAACTCTGAAGAATTCTCTGCAGCTGAAACATCCCGTCGTGCAAGCCGTCATTGTATGAAAATACATACTACTCGCAGACCACCTCGACAAAATGGATTACAGAAGAAGATAGCATTGAATACATTCTATCAAGATAACACATGACAAAACTATTAAAAATGGTTCAAATGGCTCTAAGCACTATGGGACTTAACATCTGAGGTCATCAGTCCCCTAGACGTAGAACTACTTAAACCTAACTAACCTAAAGACATCTCACACATCCATGCCCGAGGCAGGATTCGAACTTGCGCCCGTAGCAACAGCGCGGTTCCGGACTGAAGCGCCTAGAACAAAAGTATTCGGTTGGTGCTTACGTTCATAGCGTTTTTGTTTTGCTTGTTGGTATTCCGGTTGCTACGGGTTTGTTTATCGATTGTCATTTTTTATTTTTGGTTCACTTTTGGTATTTGGATTTACATACTGTCGTTTTGTCATTTGTAGATAGTGAGTGGAGCTGTGGATGGTAGAAAATGAGTTCAATAGAGGGGTGACATCAACGGAGGCAGCCAGATATATTTACGCCGTGCGTGGGGATAATGCCATTGGACAGAGCACGGCATGAAAATGGTTTTCTCGTTTAAAGGAGGATCAAAAAAATGGTTCAAATGGGTCGGAGCACTATTGGACTTAACATCTGAGGTCATCACTCCCCTAGAACTTAGAACTACTTAAACCTAAATAACCTAAGGACATCACATACATCCCTGCCCGAGGCAGGATTAGAACCTGCAACCGTAGCGGTCGCATGGTTCCAGACTGAAGCGCCTAGAGCCGCTCGGCCACTCCGGCCGGCTAAAGGAGAATCGTTTTGACATTAGTTACTTTGCACGTCCTGGAAGACCTTCGGTGTTTGGTGAAGATCTTAAAATACATTAATCTACAATGATCCCCGTCAGTCTATTCGAGTACTGGCAGATGAGATGAACTGTGACCGTTCTACCATGTGCGACATTTCATGCAGTGGGGATGGTTCAAAAATCTGGTGTATGGGTACTGCATTCTCTAAGCCAAAATCACAAAAATCATGTGTATCTCTGCTTGTGCGTCATCCATTGATTCTTGAACAACATCTACGATTTATATCCTGTATAGTTACTAGTGAGGAAAAATGGTATCTTTACGCTAAAATAAGGAAAATAAAGGTATGGTTGAGCCTGAACAAAGTAACAACTCCCTGTACAAAGAGCTTCACGCATCAATAAAACATAATGCCATGTATCTAGTGGAATAGCGACTGTGTGGTGTACTGCGAATTGCTTCCCCGAGGTGTGACTATCACTGTTGACATTTGTTGTCAACAGCTGAGACGCCTTAGAGATGCAGTCGAAGAACAGCGACTGGGAAGACTATGTGAAGTGATGTTACTCTACGATAACTTTCGCTCACATTCTATCAGAATGCTAGACTGACAAAAAACACTATACAAGAGTTGGGTTGGGAAATCATTCCACGCACGCTTTACTCATCTAATCTCGCACCCTCAGATCTCCCGCTTTTCCACTCTCTATTGAATGACCTTCACGGAATTTCCTTTCCAGATAAAGATGCCTATGAACAAGGCTCGACGAGTTCTCCTCAAACCACATGTTTTCTACAGTCGCTGAATCGAGAAGTTATCCCAGTGTTGGCAGACTGACAGTGATGGAGAGTATATTATTGATTACATTCTCTGTTATGTGTATATATTCTGTTTTAAACTTATGGAAAAACGCTGCGAAGTTATGCACCAACCTAACTAACCATCGCTACCATTGTATTTATCTATGTGTAGCTCTACAGTATACTCAAATTGTTGTCCAGTCACGATCTATGACCTTGCTAATGCGACCATACGTAGCGTGCAACTTATATAATATTATTGAACAAAATTTGATAATTTGAGAACACTGCGTAAGAGGACAGAGTTAGCTTATCATTAATGGGGTAGTACACTTGACTCGATACACATGATTTTCTGTCTAATGCAGGGGAAAACTTGCATTTGGTACGTATCATAATATACTCACCCATATAAAGTCGGTTGGACAGAACAGACCGTGACGGACCATTTCTTCATTTCCATTCTCAGCACGTTAGTAAACATTATCAGTGCGCTTTTGGACAGGCAGTAGGGACTCTGCATCGGGATTGGCACTCTTCCTGTAACGTCACAAACTTCATCTTAAAGTCATCTTTCATCTTTGTTTCGTTGTTATTATTGTTTTGTTACTGCTGCGAGCTAACTTGCTTAGTTCATAGTCACCTACTACGTTTATCAATTTCTTGTAGGTATAATATATTCGTAAAAATATGACATGTTAATGTCGATTGCGTACTATAGTTTTTATGTTTACAATTTTATGTATCTTTTTGTGAATAAAGAATTACTAACGCTGTATACCTGTTATATAGGAAGGCGCGCAGTAAAGTAATGCACTGAATTTTTTTAAATATTAAAACTCTTGAAGCTTTTTAAATAAAACAAACTTCATTAACATTCAACATCTTTTTTCTTCATATCAGTATATTTATTTCTCAACATAGTCACCCTGGTGACGAATACAATTCTCCCAAAGAGGGATCAGTTTGTTGATATCGTCGCTGTAGACTGTTTGTTGAAGGAGCCTCACCTGTCTTGTACCGCTTCATCACTATCAAAGTGAAGTCCTCCAAGGTGTTCTTTAAGTTTTGATAGCACTCTGACCTCTGTACATAAAAGTTTGTTTGCGTGGCCATCTTCCGCAGCATGCGGCGAAATATGTCCTTTGTAAATAAAACCGCCTTTTCTTGCTGCAACTGTAATTTATTTCTCCAAGAAGCTCTTCGCCTTTTTTGTGTGATCTAGAACGATATAATTTTGTTTTAACATGTTTTATTTTTACATTATCAAACAGTTGCAGTCGTGTTTTTATGTGAATAAGTAATCAGTTACAGTTTGTTGGCATCTGCGTTTCCTCTCATCTGGTCTGAAGATCGCCCTACCACTTCATTTCCGAAAAAAACGCTCATTTTTATATTCCGAACTTTTTCTTTCACACTGTTCACCATATTTATCCTTGTTTTTGTGGTGCACTATTACTCTTTTGCCACTAATTATACATATCTGTTCGAACACTGTGCTCTTAAAGACGTAAATATTGTGGATTCATTATGGTAGACAACCCAAACAGGAGGAGACACGTAACGAACTCACAATATTTACGTCTTCAAAAGCACAGTGTCCGAGCAAATACCTACAATAGCAAAAGAGTAATAGTGCACCTCAAAATATGTATAAACATGGTGAACGGTGTGAAAGAAAAATTTCGGAATATAAAAAAGTGCTTATGTTTCTGAAATGAAGCGGTAGGGCGAGCTCCAGACCAGATGAGAGGAAACGTAGATGCCAACAAACTGTAAGTAATTACTTATTCACATTAAAAAAACGCGACGTGAGCTGTTTGATAATATAAAAATAACACATGTTAGAACAAAACTATATTTTTCTATATCCCACTGAAGATGCCTCAGAGTAAAAAAAAAGAAAAGGTGCAACGTGGCTGGGAGAAATAAACTGCAGTTGCAGCAAAAAGAGGTGGTTTTATTTGCAAAACAAATATCTCTGTACATACGTTGAGGTTAGCCCCATCATTCCGAACACCAACAACACAACGCTGCACGTTACTGATGTCGACACAGTCATCACCGTACATAGCGTTCATTCTTGTGTGGAATTTAAATGGAGGCACGTTTTTAGAAATTAGAAACTTGGTTACAGCACGCTATTTCCCTCACATCGGTATAGTTACGTTAGTGATTAATACAAACAACCTCGCGCGGCGCCTCCCGCCGGAGGTTCGAGTCCTCCCTCGGGCATGGGTGTATGTGTCGTTCTTAGCAGTTAGTTAAAGTTAGTTTAAGTAGTGTATAAGACTAGGGACCGATGACCTCAGCGGTTTGGTCCCTTAGGACTTAACACACATTTTTGAACAAACAACCTCAGCTGTATCATTATACATTTGTTGTTTTACGACCGGTTTCTTTCGTTGAACTTCTTCAGGTTCTCCAGTTGTGCTGAAGTCGTGAGATAAATCGTGTGTTTACTGTAAACAATGCTTTGACTTTAGCATTACCTGCGATAACCGGACGATTTATGTCATGTCTGTGGCACATCTAGGCAACCTGAAAATGTGTAACGTATGAAACCGGTCGTAACACAAAATATGTGTAATGATAGAGCTGAGGTGGCTTTTATTAATCATTAACATTGTCAGCCGTTGTACTGACAATGAAAAAGATTATATAGTTACGTTCAGTGGCGGCTGGTGGGCTGTAGATGAAGAACGGCGGCACGTCTGTCCAAACAATCGCATGCAACTTTTCTCTCTTCAGAATATTTATTGAATGGGGAAAATATAGCATTTAGTGTATAAACAAGTGGCGTAATTTGAACCTTCGTCTAACAGAATTTTTTACTCCGATATCAAGATGTAAAACTCTACACAAAAATATATAGTTTTTAATATTTTCTACAGGCGAGACAGTAATTTATGGAATACAATTAAAACGAAGTTCTTACTGTAATTAATAGGTTTTTAGACGATTGTCCTCCCCTTCCCTTCGGGGACGGCGCCGCCGTCTGTTACTAGCTGCCTGAAAACTATTTTTGCGGTCAGCCAGAAAGCGATGGAGAACATACTGACCATAATTGGTTCAAATGGCTATGGGACTTAACTTCTAAGGTCATCAATCCCCTAGAACTTAGAACTACTTAAACCTAACTAACCTAAGAACATCACACATCTATGCCCGAGGCAGGATTTGAACCTGCGACCGTAGCGGTACTGACCATAATTTCTAGCCTGCAAATTCACGTTCTTCTTATACTCTCAAACGGCTCTAAGCATTATGAGACAACACTGTGGGACTTAACATCTGAGGTCATCAGTCCCCTAGAACTTAGAACTACTTAAACCTAACTAACCTAAGGACGTCACACACATCCATGCCCGAGGCAGGATTCCAACCTGCGCCCGTAGGAGCAGTGCGGTTCCAGACTGAAGCGCCTTGAACCGGTCGGCAACAGCGGCCGGCCCTGTTATACTCACTGAAAGAAACTTTTCTTCTCTCTATTTCCTCAACGGGATCAGGAACTATGATGTAAATGAAAGTTTTGAGCTCTAACTGCGTGATACATTTGATAAACTTTCAGGCGCACAACATAGTAATATTCCTGACAATAATAATAATAATAATAATAATGTCTCTATCATAATCAGCACTATGTGCAGTTAGAGGCGACCTGTACGGTAAGTTCCCAGTAAATGGTCTTTCGCCCTGACTTCTGATAATCAAAGTTAATTGCGCGCCACTTGCCACGTGGTTCTGTTAACATTACGTTCGGCACAGAGACAATTACTTCCGCGAAACGTAAGCGATCCGGGACAGTGTACAGTCTTCGCGAGTTCACTTCCTATTTGTGCCAAAAAATTCGTTTAGTTGCAGCCTGGCAGTGACGTCATCCGAGGCAGCACGTAAGCCGATGTTTGACTGACGCGTATCGTATGATAGCGGGGTGCGAAGTCATGAGTTGCTGCTTCTGGCCGTATTTATATTTTGGCGCAGCGGACTGCCGGAGGAAACATCTGCCGTCATCTGCTGTATCGACCCCTTGCAGCCTCCAAATGGCCGCTTTCTCGGACATATATATTATTTTCTAATATTGTCATGAATCAATTTCGAATCTTCGTAATTTTTGTATGAATGGAGATAAGCTGGCTGCAATCACAGAAAAAGTTTCAGCTCTCCTGCGTTTAAACTTTCCCGTCTAGAATTTTTAGGACGGAACTTACAGTAGAACATGACCTCTCAACTACAACTTAAGACCTTGTATTGATTGTTATTTATATCAAAGTTTTCGTTATTTAATAGATGTAATCAAGTGCTGCAGCCTGAACTGTCTATCATTAACATAACTGCTACTTAATCTACTACAAATAAGGACTTTTTTGTTCCATATTTAGTTTTCAGTAAATTTCTTAAAAACTATTAGAGGTAGCTTAATGGGGTCCCATAGTTGAGGTTCCCATATCAAACTGGCGCTTCATACCAATTTTCATCTTTCAAAGTCTAATGCATATTTAGCGCTTTCGATTTTTCCTAAGGCTCTAAATTTGACCAAAACATAGTTCTGAACTAGTCTGACATACATTTGCACACATTCTCAACAAGTTTTGGTTTTCTGTCTTTATTATTTAGCACCACTTATTTTTTTCTCAAAACTATGTGTTTAGGGAAAGATATTCATCTGGTCACTCTGAGATTTGACAATTTAAACATTAATATACTGAAGCGTATGTTGACAAAGTTTGGAAAAGCTTCCTAATTTTTTGAATTTCATCCTTAGATCATGGCGCAACACTTGTCTGCTACGCACAGGTGCGTTATGATGACGTGGCGCTAGTAGCAATGAAGTGGGGTACGTCCTGTCACACTCGCTCGTCTCTGAATCTCTCAAATGATACAACGCTTGTTTCGTCACACCTTCAGCAAATTTACTTACAAAGTCATTAAAATGATCGACATTCAGAAGTGTTTCTTCTACAGATCACTCTGTCTCTCTTCTTCCCTTGTGTTTCTAACGGGTGTCTTTATTCTTTCCAGTGAGAAGAAGCAACTCTTGCTTCCCGCTGTTGTCACTGGTGTTGTACAAACAATTTGTAGAAGTTACACTGATTCCTGTGAAACAGCTTCTAAGGTATTTGTTTTGTAAATAGAAACCGCCTTTTCTTGCTGCAATGTATTTTATTCGTCCCAGACGCGTTTCGCCTTTTAGGCAGCTTCAGTGGGATCTCCCTTACGCACACACAAACACACACACACACACACACACACACACACACACACATGGACATAAACATAACATAAAATGAATAGACGTTAATTTTCAGCAAGTACTTCCTTAAGATGGCAACACGTACCTAAACAAACCAAACAGGATGAAAACCAAACAGGATGACACATTTACTGAACTCTCTGTAGTTACCTCTTTAAATCACAGTTTCCGATCAAGAGCAGAGGGGTCCAGAAAAATAAAGACACTTTTTGATGGTTAATATCTTTGGAACAAAATGACATATAGTTGCAATTTTGCGTGGTAGTGTAGTACACTGTTTTCTCAACAGAGCTTGTCTCACATTTTCCAACAAGTGACAGTGCAGCAATGAATGTAGTAATAATGTCGTTTAAGCAACGCAAGGTCGTATTGAAGTGGTACAGGAAGTTCGAAAATATGACCGACGTACAACGCCAATGGCATAATGTGTCCGCAACTCAGCCACCAGCAAGTGCAACAATTTATCGTATCCGGGATGAACTGGAAGCCGACGGTACTGTTCAGCATGTGCATAAGGAAAGTTCTGGACGAACAAAAACATCAAGAAGTCCAGTTTCCAGAGTTGATGTTTTGCAACATTTTAATAGGTCACCTCAGAAAGCTGTGTAGCAGGGCGCACATGAAAGCGGGGTAAGCCGATCAAGTGTACGACGAATTCTGGAGGCTGCAAAGTGGCCGGCCGTTGTGGCCGAGCGGTTCTAGGTGCTCCAGTCTGGAACCGCGCGACCGCTACGGTCGCAGGTTCGAATCTTGCATCGGGCATGGATGTGTGTGATGTACTTAGGTTAGTTAGGTTTAAGTAGTTCTAAGTTCTAGGGGACTGATAAGTCCTATAGTGCTCAGAGCCATTTGAACCATTTTTTGTTGCAAAGTGGAAAGTGCACATTCCAACTTCGGTGCAGGCATGACCGAGGATGACCCGGATCGAAGGATGGAGTACTGCGAGTTGCTCAAACGCATACTTCGCAAGGATGACTGGTCTGCAGGGATGATTATCAGGCCTGACTAAGCGCAATTCAAAACTGAACGGTACTGTAAACCACCACAACTGTGTGTGCTCGGGTCCTGAAAATTCTCACGTTCACTTGGGCAGACATGTTAATTCACTAGGTGTTAATGTGTAGTTTGGTCTGCCATCGAGCGATTTGATTTGTCCATTTTTCTTTGAAGCTACTGTAACTGGTGAGACGTATCATCATATGCTGCAAATATCGATTTTACGTGCCGTCCGAGAGGTGCCTCGAAATGAAAGATTTTATCTACAACAAGATGGCACTTTGCATCACTACGACAGAGATATCAGAGCCTACACGGATGAAAATTTTCATGTACGATGGATAGATCGAAGAGGAGCTGTTGAGTACTCGTCAGGGTCTCGAGACATAATACCTCTTGACTTCTACCTATGGAAGATCTTGAGAAATGAAGCTTATCAACAGCAGCCAGCTACACTGAACGAGCCACAAGAAACCATCACACCGACAACAGTGACAGCTGCAGTTCGGTCAACAGTTCAGCTGCATCGACTTTGTTTAACTGCTAATGTGGGTCAATTTGAACACATAAAATAACCTTCCCCCATGCAATAATTACAACGGTATATCATTTTCCCCGTTAGTATTGACTATCAAAGAGTGTCTACATTTATTTGGTACCCTCTGTATCTACACACATCAAAAAATGTTTTGCATCACCCCAATTCCCAGAACTCCTCAAGACAGACGTTGACTGTGGATATTGTATCACACACACACAGTCCCTTTGACTGTTCAGAGATGTCATTAAAACCGCCCAAAGATTTAGACAACCATGCATGAGCAACGCCTAGAGGGTCCGACACCTGATCAGTTCCAGTCATTCCACCAGGAAGGAGGTATACGTCTCGTATTGTCTGCAGTTCAACCATGCCTAGACGGTGAATACCGCGGTTTGATTGCGTCCACACTGTTACTTTGTGCCAGGAAGGGCTCTCAACAAGATAAGTGTCCAGGCGCCTCGGAGTGAACCAAAGCGATGATGTTGGGACATGGAGGAGATACTGAGAGAAATGAACCGTCGATGACATGCCTCGCTCAGGCCGCCAAAGGGCTACTACTGATGTGGATGACCTCACCTACGGATTATGGCTTGGAGGATCCCTGACAGCAACGCCACCATGTTGAATAATGCTTTTCGTGCAGCCACAGGACGTCATGTTTCGACTCAAACTGTGCACAATAGACTGCATGATGCGCAACTTCACTCCAGACGTCCATCGTGAGGTCCATATTTGCAACCACAACACCATGCAGTGCGGTACAAATGGGACCAACAACATGCCAAATGAACCGCTCAGGATTGGCATCACGTTCTCTTCACCAATGAGTGTCGCATATGTCTTCAACCATGCAATTGTCAGAGACACGAATTGAGGCAACTTGGTCAGGCTGAACGCCTTAGACACACTGTCCAGCGAGTGCAGCATGGTGGAGGGTCCCTGCTGTTTTGGGGTGGCGTTATGTGAGCCCGACGTATGCCGCTGGTGGTCATGCAAGGCACTGTAATGGCTGTCCTATACGTGAATGCCACACTCCGACTGATAGTGCAACCATATCAGCAGCATATTGGCGAGGCATTTGTCTTCATGGACGACAATTCGCGGCCCCATCGTGCACATCTTGTGAATGACTTGCTACAGGGCAATCACATTGCTTGAGTAGAGTGGCCAGCATGTTCTCCAGACGTGAACCCTATCTGCTCGAGTAGAGTGGCCAGCATGTTCTCCAGACATGAACCCTATCGAACATGCCTGGGATGAATTGAAAAGGGCTGTTTATGGACGATGTGACCCACCAACCACTCTGAGGGATCTACGCCAAATCGCCGTAGAGGGGCGGAACAATCTGGACCAACAGTGTCTTGATGAACTTATGGATAGTATGCCACGATGAATACAGACATGCATCAAATCACTGGGTATTAGAGGTGCTGGTGTGTACAGTAACCTGCGCCACCACCTCTGAAGGTCTCGCTGTATGGTGGTATAACATGCAATGTGTCATGTCTGACGTCGATCTGTTGTGGAATTTTGGAACATGTTTTTTGCTTGAGTATCATGTCGTTTTTGGAAACCCGGAATCTATTATGTAGGAATCAACATGGATTCCGGAAACAGCGATCGTGTGAGACCCAACTCACTTTATTTGTTCATGAGACCCAGAAAATATTAGATAGAGGCTCCCAGGTAGATGTTATTTTTCTTGACTTCCAGAAGGCGTTCGATACAGTTCCGCACTGTCGCCTGATGAACAAAGTAAGAGCCTATGGAATATCAGACCAGCTGTGTGGCTGGATTGAAGAGTTTTTAGCAAACAGAACACGCATGTTGTTATCAATGGAGAGACGTCTACAGACGTTAAAGTAACCTCTGGCGTGCCACAGGGGAGTGTTATGGGACCATTGCTTTTCACAATATATATAAATGACCTAGTAGATAGTGTCGGAAGTTCCATGCGGCTATTCGCGGATGATGCTGTAGTATACAGAGAAGTTGCAGCATTAGAAAATTGTAACGAAATGCAGGAAGATCTGCAGCGGATAGGCACTTGGTGCAGGGAGTGGCAACTGACCCCTAACATAGACAAATATAATGTATTGCGAATACATAGAAAGAGGGATCCTTTATTGTATGATTATATGATAGCGGAACAAACACTGGTAGCAGTTACTTCTGTAAAATATCTGGGAGTATGCGTGCGGAATGATTTGAAGTGGAATGATCATATAACATTAATTGTTGGTAAGGTGGGTACCAGAGTGAGATTCATTGGGAGAGTCCTCAGAAAATGTAGTCCATCAACAAAGGAGGTGGCTTACAAAACACTCTTTTGAGATAGAGAAGATCCAAAGAAGAGCGGCGGGTTTCGTCACAGGGTTATTTGGTAACCATGATAGCGTTACGGAGATGTTTAGCAAACTCAAGTGGCAGGCTCTGCAAGAGAGGCGCTCTGCATCGCGGTGTAGCTTGCTCGCAAGGTTTCGAGAGGGTGCGTTTCTGGATGAGGTATCGAATATATTGCTTCCCCCTACTTATACCTCCCGAGGAGATCACGAATGTAAAATTAGAGAGATTAGAGCGGGTATGGAGGCTTTCAGACAGTCGTTCTTCCCGCGAACCATACGCGACTGGAACAGGAAAGGGAGGTAATGACAGTGGCACATAAAGTGCCCTCCGCCACACACCGTTGGGTGGCTTGCGAAATGTAGATGTAGATTTTCATGAGCAATAAAAATGGCGGTAATGATGTTTATGTTGATCTCTATTCCAATTCTCTGTACATGTTCCGGAACTCTCAGAATCGAGGTGATGCAAAACTTTTTTGATGTGTGTACTACTACTGACAGAAGACTTATATTACTCCACAACAATAAGGGAAAACCATATGAAAATTATGAAGAAGAGTGTGGGATAATTGAAAACATGCTTATACAGGGCATTTCAAAAAGAATATATTATTTTGAAGACATATATTTATTAAAATTTAAGACATACGAATATGTAACTTAACACACATATTTACGAACCTCTCAAGTTCAGATTTCATGTTCAATATGTCCTCCGTCAACGACGTGAACAATATCTCATCGATACTCAAATTCCTCCCATACTCGGGCAAGCATGTCCTTTGTCCTCAAAAACAACTAGTTTTATAATGTAGCGTGGAACTGCTGACTGTTAACCATGTTTCCATTAAAGCTGAATGGTCTGTAAACAGATGATCGGGATATTGCACAAAACACATTGACTTTGGGCGAATCTCGTACATGTTCAGTGGCTGCATGTGGGTTGTGTAGACCCCAAATTCGAACATTGTATTTGTTTACCTGACCACTAACATGGAAAGTCGCTTCATCACTGAACACGATGTGTTGTGCGAAAGTGTTATCATTGTGAATAACATAAAGAATCTCGTTACAAAATACCACATATTTGTGTTTGTCATCAGGACGCAGAGCTTGTAACAGCTGTAAGTTGAATGGATTCATAACCAACCGACGTTTCAAGACACGTCAAATTGTTGTTTTAGGTAGTTGTAACTCCCGACTGGCATGACCAATTGACTTTGAAGGACTGCATTGAAAAGCAGTTTGAATTTGTGCAACATTTACTTCAGGAACACGGGGCGGCCAGGACTCTTTCCTTTACATACGCATCCTGTGTCTAGAAACTGTAGATACCATCTGAGAATGTTCTACCTATTCGCAGGATCAATTTGGTATCTTAATCTGAAACGTCTTTGCACTGTAATCACAGAATTGCACTTCGCAAACTCGAGAACACAAAATGATTTCTGCTGCAGAGTAGTCATTTTAATCGTATGATGGCTACTAAGGAAAACTAGACAACTTACATCTATGTATTCGTTTCTCCAATACTCAAGCCGAGGCGCAGCGATTGATAGCTTGGACAAAATAAAACTTTGAATATGTATATTCTGTTTGAAACACCCTGTATTATGTAAGTGAAGTTATAGCGCAAGACCTCCAGCATTTGGCCAGATGAGAAGAATCGCCAACAAACAATGTTAAGAACTGTAAGTAATCAGTTGTTTACTTCAAAAACCAGATGTAAACAGTTTTGTAATAAGCAAATATCACATACTGAAACTGTATAATTATGTTTATGTAAAGTAGTGGTAAATAATCTGGTAAAACTACTTTTGCACACACTTTGAATCTTTATAATGTTTAAATCAGTCCTTGGCGGTCCTATCCTTTCCAGTTACAAAATTTTCTGAAAAATGAGATTTTCGTTATCAGGAGTTACAATTTTTTTTGTTACTTACACCATTCTTTCTAAACAGAAAACTAGCACATACAAGTACCACACGCCCAGCACTATTCATGTATCAACCAACTTCCTATAAACCCACCCTACCACACACATCTATTGTCTGCCTTTAAATTGCTGGGACTGTTCGCCAAGAGTCCTACAGTATACAATCGACACTGATCATTCACATATATGGACTGGTGGCATACAAATATTAAATAATATTTTCTTTCACAATTCGTACATACTGCAACCTCTCCTGGAATTGATATCACTGTGGGTCCTCAAGAAAGGCGGCCACTGGTTACGTTTCACACTGCCACATTACACAGTGATTCAGAGCCATCTTGTGGCACAGGGTTGCACTTGTGTCAGAGAAATGGGGAAGTCGACCGAGTAATATGCATGACATGTAATACCTCAACTGATATTGAGTACAGAATGAAAAATTCGGCGACATTACTTTTCAGTATGACCTTATAGACTGAGGATAGTGTCCCTCATGATCACTTGCAAAATAATATGATGATTACGGTATATCTCTATCTTTAAATCACAATTTTTTGACATTGGTTTTCCTTTGTTTGTACATATCTGTCTATGATCACTTTTACTATGTACTTCCTATTGGCGAGTCCCTTATGGTGCTGTCAGCTAGTGGATTCAGTGGCAGCACTCTGTGTTCTACACTAAACCAATTAATAGTATATGTATGCCATTTCTGGCGCAAAGAGCATATTTTTTTAAAAATTTCCTGTTTTTAAACCAAGATTTCAGTTTTTCTGTATCCCCAGTTACAAATTTATCTATACCCATGAACAATATTTTCATTTAATTAAAAAAATATAGGTTGTTTTGTTAAAATTTAGTATTCTACAAGCTACATTTATTCAGTGAAAGATTTAAAAAATACGAAAATTCTAAAATTTACCCAAATTCAATAACATGAACCGAATAATCTTTATTTTATCTATTACCTATACACAAGAGGCATTCAAAAAGTTTGCAGAAACCAGTACCTGTATGTTAGAAGTATTGACCCTGGCTGTTGAGACATTTGTTCCATATATATATGTTTAAATTTATTAAAATCTAAATTTATATTTTTAAAAATTAAAACTTTTATCAGACATCTTAATTTTTTAAAATCTACATATATCAAATGTTTTAATTTATTAAAATGTAAATTTTTCTGTTTTTATACCCTCTATATTTCTGAAAATGCTACAAAAGGAAATGTAAATATAAAGTTTACATCTTTAAATCTTTTTCTAATTTTTTATACATTTTTGTAATTCCAAATGTTCAGTTAATATTGTGTATTGTGAAACATAAGTTAACCCGTTTTTACCATACATAATTATATATAGAATTGTATCATTTGAAATGTTTTCATTAAAAAAGGCAAATGATTTCATTGTTGTTTTTGTGTACCTTAAAAAATTATTCAGTGGATCACGATTTCATACTTCTTAAGGAAGAATTTCGTTTTCTATGTAGATATTTTATAATTTAACATGATCAAATAAAGAAGAATCATTTAACTGATTATTTTTTCCATTAGTTTGGAAAATAACAAAACTAAAGTAAGGCATATCAAATTCAGCAGAATTATAAAAATAAGTAATATGTAGTTCAATATTTCTTTTTCCCTTTAATCCAGCAATTTCAATTGTTTGTGGTACAAAACAAGAAATCGAAATTTTTGCGTTTTTAAATCTTTCTTTTTATAGGGGAAGTGAATATTCTGTTTCATATTTAATAACAGGAATACGAATTTCCATACTTTTAACAACAATTTCCTTTTCTTTTCTTTTGAATGTGTACTATTATCATTATTACTAACCCATCTAAGAATTGAATCATTTTGATCTTTTCTTGAACTCCAAATGGAAAATACTGTTAAATCTCCATTACAAATTATTTCTTTGCAATCCTTAAAAATTCTAGAATAATTCTGAATGTTGAAGTACTAAATTGTGTTTGTTTTCAGTTTACCATTACTGAGAATATGTCCTACCACAGTTAATTCATTTGAAAGAGTTGAAGTTAATTGAATAAGAGTTAATGAAGAATTAAATGATCTTCTGTTGTATACCAAATAATGTTTCTTTTTCTAATTTAATAACATTGAGCAACTTCAACACATAATTATCAACTAGTATAATATTTGATTTACCATCATACTGTGTGAAAAATATTGTATGCAATATAAAGTTGTGTATAATTAGGATGAATTCAACCATCAGCGGTAGTAATTTCTGTTTCTTTGTTTGGACTATTTAAATTATCTGTTGCTTTTTTTAACCAGAAATAAGTAAAATTGATAACTCTCGATTCTGTTATTGATTTATTAAGGAAAAAGTTTATAAATTCCATTTTAAAATTGCTGTTACACAGTAACCATTAACATCAATCAAATTATCATTTTCATCAGATATAGTTATATCTAAATTCTGAATAGGATAAAAAATAGGAATACATACAGGATAATTTTGTTAATAAATTATTGGTCTTCCATGTTCAGCACTTGGTTTAAAGGAAAAAATAATATGTTTCTCTATGAAAAAGATCAGCATGTTCAACAAACACTCCATCAACCAAATTAAAATTTATATTGATTAAGTCAAATGGAATAATTTTAGGAACATTATTAGCAACAGTTCATCCATTAGCTTCAATAATTTGATTATTAAATCGTAAAACTCTAGCAATAAAAAATTTAGTATCCAGAAATAATTTAACATCACACTCAATAACTACTATGTTTAAAAATGTATCTCCTTTATGGTGTGGTTAGGTTTTTTTGTTTGAATAAATTTTTCTAAACTTTTTGATCTATACTGACCAACAAGAATTTCTATTATTTCTTTATCAGTATACATTTTATTAATTGTTAATGGAATATCTCGAGTTAAAAGAGTTGTATAAAATCAACCAGTGATACGTTTTTAATAGTTCTCATATTTGTACAGCTAATGATTTTTGCAGAACAGTTGAATTATCACTCAGCTGAAAAAAATCTACTCATTTATATAAATAAAATTTATGTAAAAAATGACATAGTCTGAATGGAAAATAAGAATTCCAGAAAATATATTAAAAATCTTTTACGAAATTTTATTTGATGTTCAATAATAGGACCAAGATGTTGTTCAAAAACAACATTAATGATTGATAACTAATCTCTAGTTGTAAGAGAGATAACTAGGGTAAAATTACTTATCTGTATATTTATCCTGAAAGTTTAGATCAATCAAAATATCAAGAATATATAAAAAGATGTGAAAAATTTGTTGATAAAACTGTAGAGCATAAACAATGAACATAAATCTTGAATGTAACAATGGACTTAAATGCTGAATGTAATGAAGAACATTGACATAGGAAATTAACACTGAAGATAAACAATGAACATGTTTGACAAACTGTAACAATAAAGGGTTATTGATTTTTATTTTTAATAAATTTTCCAAAATACAGCTCAGAGGTTGTTAAAAAAGCTTGACGAATTAGAAGAGTAAAAGAACAATTAAAAGAAAAGATTAAAAATGAGGAAAACCAAGTAAGAATGCTATACTAAAAATTTAAAAAAAGATCAACCAGTCATTGATGCAATTGTCAGGTTAAACAAGGAATGAAAGGATCAGATTACAATGTGTTGAAAGCTACTGAATAAAGTAGAGAAGTTGAAACACAAATTATTCCTTATAATCAACATTATTTAGAAGAGTTTGATAATACTCCATAGTTAATCAAAGCGATGGCGATAAAATTGGTACACATTAAGTATATCAGAAATCTGTAATTTGTTAGGGCATAACGAAACAGAAAGAACGTATCAAAAGACGAAGACGTAAATAAATACAAGTGAAAGAAATGTGGAATTTATGAACTGTAGTGGAGACACTGTATTTGGATTAAAACCTGTTGGTAATTTCAAACATATTGATAAATATTCATTTGAATTCAGTAGTAATACATTAAAAATTTTGGGAAAAAGGATATGAAGGTACTGATGTATTAATGAATCTGTTAACTCAAAAACAAAGTACTATGGATGATTTAGGTGACGAATTTGATTCTGTTGATTTATAAAATTATGCTAGATTTTAACAACTCAAAAGCTGTATTTGATGTAAGTAATCCAAATAAAATAAAATCAAGTATTGGAAATAAATATAATAATTTTATAAAAAGAATGGATGACAATTAATTTCTTAGCATAATACAAAGAAATCTTAGAGATTCTTTTAAACAAGTTGATGAAGGTTTAATAACAAAGCAGACAGAAAAATCAATCGATCATGTTTGGTTGAATTATATTAGCGATTTAATGGACAAATTAACACTAATTCATGGTTAATAATTAGCTGGATATAAGAATTATCACGATGAAAAATTTGGAACAGCTCAAATGTTAACAAAAATTTGGTGATTTATTTATTGATAATCCAAAAGGAATTCCATATTTAATTAGATGTTTGAGGAATCTTATCCACATGTATTATGAGTCAGAAATATTTGGTAAAGAATTAGTAAATATAATAACTAGTAAATTGCCTGATGAAATGAATCTTTCTGATTATAATTACTGTGGTCCTGAATCACAATTTGAAGAAACATTATCTAGAGGAGATCAAGGAATAATTCAAAATATGAAGGTGGATTTATACCAGTTTTACTTGCTGCGTTAGGTGCAATTGGTTCATTAGCTGGTGATGTAGCAACAATCGCAAAATCGGTTCATGATGAATAAAAAAAATGTTAAAGAATGAGAAGAAAAGAAAAGATATAATCAACATTGGAGAAAAAAGTAGGCAGAGAACAAAATTACAAACATTAGTTACTCAATTAAAAATCAAACATTTTCCTGATGTATGCATGATTGACGAATTACCAAGTCATTCTAAAGATTATTAATCTGGAATAGTAAATTTAGATATGGCTGAGCATGCTGGTACTCATTGGATATGTTATTATAAGAAAAAAGATGTAAAATTCGTTTTTGATTCATTTGGTGGTAATATACCAAAACAGTTAGTTAGCTACTTGGCAAAAAATCACTTATGTTGTAGTGCTGAAATAATGCAGAACTTAAACCAATTAATTTGCATTTATTTATACTTATTTGTCTCAAAACTTATATCAAACAGTTAAACCTTTAATGAAGTTTTAAAATTAATAAATATACACTTTTGGGAATAAGGTAAATGTGAAAAACGTTGGAGAATTAGAAAGAGTCAAAGATATTCATTTATCATTAGTTCCTTAAATGAAGGAAGATTTAGTGTCACTATATAAAAAAGAAAAAAATCGTTAGAGCCATTACAAATTAATTAAAGATATTCTAAGTTCTTAATCATCAATAAATCCAAAAGTAAATGGTATTATCATCTAGTTCCAAAAAGAAACAGCAAAATTTTTAAATCAACAAATGTTTATATTAATTTTAAATTTGATTTGAATGATCCAATAAGCAGATATGATGCAGTTATGAAACAGTTCTTAGAAAAGGCTTTATCAAATCTTGCAATAAACCTGAACATACTAGTATTCTAATAAATTTTTAATGAAAATATTAAACAACAAAATAAAACGAATCTATCAAATTGCTTTACAGTAAAGAAATTAGAAATAGATTTTTTAGATTATTTCTCAATTACCGGATTTTAACTGGATACTAAAATGAGTTCACTAGTCTTCAAGATAAAATATATGATAAACAAATTACTGAATCCACATTTATGAGAAAGGCAAACAAAAAAATCACAGTTTTGAACACTATTTTTAGACATAAAAGAACTTATGCGGTTGGGATGAATATTAACAAAGATCTGAAATATGATGATTTTTATATCACTGAATGTGTATCTAATGATCTGTATGAAATATATGATAGTAATGAATCAATGATGGTACATAAATGGAATTTTCTAACTATAAGAATAAAAGATCACATTAAAATTCTAAAAAGAGATGTTGAGTTAATTAATTCAGGTGAAATTAATATTTGATGATTTTTGATTCTATATAAATGGAGAATCACAATCACACCTACTACTTGAAGTAGATTACTGAAGCACATAATCCTTGCAGACAAAATGGAAGACAATGAATTTGTACACCTTGTTCAATTTGTTAAATTAAAAAAAGTAAATTTGTTAAAAAAATTTGAGGCTCTTTGGTTTCGCACACTAACACTTATGAAGAAATTAATATTGACAAGCATAAACAAATGGGAAAAAAGTTTAAAAGAAAAAAGTAATTTTTTCGCTATTTGTTATCTACGGCAATTTCATCTAGTGGAAATGGATTCACGAGTTTCAAAAATATGTAAAGGATATAAATATTTGTTAACTGATATTGACATTTCTATAAAATTTGCTTGTGGTATTCCACTTAAAGATAAAACAGGTAAAAATGATGATTCTTCTGAAAAAAAATACTTAGATAGTGATCACCAAGTAATTCACAGTCAGAAAATTGCAAATCAAAGAATTTTAAGAGTTAATAAAAATTGTATGTTAATCATATTCAACATTTTCTGATTAAATGCATCTGTTGGAGAAAGATTTCATAGAACAATTAAGGAAAGGTGTGGAAAAATTTGATCTACAAGCAAAATTACAAATGGGTTGATTTAGTTAAAAATCTATTTGGTGTATCTAATAACACAAAACAGTCAATAATATAAATGAAACCAAAAGATGTAAATGCAGAAAATGAAAATATCTCAGTGAAAACTCTTTAGTTAACTACTTTGTTACATACTAATACTAAATATAAAATTGGCGATGAAGTAAGAACAAGTAAATTAAGAGGACTGTTCAAAAAAGATACACAGGAAATTGGACAACAGAAATTTTTGAAAGTGAAGATGTAAATCACTTTAATCCTATCATACATAAATTTCTTATGTAAATTAAAAGATTTAAATTTTGAAAAAAATTAAAAGGAAATTTTTACGAACAAGAAATACTGAAAACACCTTTCCAGATTTTTATCTCGCTGAAAAAGTTTTAAAGAAGAAAGGTAATCATGTATATGTTATATGGTTAAGACTTGATAATTCACACAATAATTGAGTTATTGATGTTTTATTTATCATTTTCTATTTAAAGAATATAATCCTGCTTGATTTATAAATCTGTAATGTACATGAAACTGCTGGTTACACTTAACTGTCTAAAATTTTGTATATATTTACTGTTAACATTATCACGTAAATCGTTTCCTGAATTTGAATAGCCCAAAATATCACATACATTATTGGCTTTAAACCATGGATTATTACTTTCAGCAATAATTATTGACTCTCTTTATCATCACTACAAGTTTGTAATTTTTAATATCTTAAAATTTATCTTTTAAGTA
This sequence comes from Schistocerca piceifrons, assembly GCF_021461385.2. NCBI lineage: Eukaryota > Metazoa > Arthropoda > Insecta > Orthoptera > Acrididae > Schistocerca > Schistocerca piceifrons. The sequence continues at coordinate 115,635,143 of NC_060138.1, forward strand.
TTATAATAAAATTTATTGAATTTGATTTTTATCTTAATCAATTTTTTCTTTATAACTGGAACGTGAAATTAAATTGATTTGTTCATTCTGCATTTAAAAATGAAACTCATAAAGAGATTAGAATTACAATAAAAAGTACACTGTATTGATTGTATAAAATGAAACAAAACAATTTTGAGAAAATATATCTGAATGTATGAAAGAACTTATCAATAATTGGAATAAAAAGTTTTAGTTGTGATAGATATATAATAAAAGTCAAAAATTCTTCTAAATATATTTAAAAATGTGGCTCAAAAAGGGAAAGAAGCCTTCGATTATCGGAAACATAAAGAGAAGTATTATCAAAAGGCTGAATGTTTTGTGGAAAATTCATTTGTAAAATTCGTATAAAAACTCATCACAAATAGACATATCATGAAAATATTAAAAACCGATCAGTAAAATTCATTATTCACACATTAATTGTGTAATTTTATAATGGGTATATGGTAATGTATTTATTTCATTGTGTAATCTTGTTGTGGTCTTCAGTCCTGAGACTGTTTTGATGCAGTTCTCCATGCTACTCAATCTTGTGCAAGCTGCTTCATCTCCCAGTACATACTGCAGCATGCATCCTTCTGAACCTGCTTAGTGTATTCATCTCTTGGTCTCCCTCTAGGATTTTTACCCTCCGCGCTGCCCTCCAATACTAAATTGGTGATCCCTTGATGCCTCAGAACATGTCCTACCAACCGATCCCTTCTTCTAGTCAAGTTACATCCTCTTCTCCCCAAATCTATTCAGCACCTCCTCATTAGTTATATGATCTACCCATTTAATCTTCAGCATTCTTCTGTAGCACCACATTTCATAAGCTTCTATTCTCTTCTTGTCCAAACTATTTATCATCCATATTTCACTTCCATATATGGTTACACTCCATACAAATACTTTCAGAAACGACTTCCTGACACTTAAATCTATACTTGACGTTAACAAATCCCTCTTCTTCAGAAACGTTTTCCTTGCATTGCTAGTCTACATTTTATATCCTCTCTACTTCGACGATCATTAGTTATTTTGCTCCCCAAATAGCAAAACTCCTTTACTACTTTAAGTGTCTCATTTCCTAATCTAATTCCCTTAACATCACCTGAGTTAATTCGACTACATTCCATTATCCTCATTTTGCTTTTGTTGATGTTCATCTTATATCCTCCTTATAAGACACTGTCCATTCTGTTCAACTGCTCTTCCATGTCCTTTGCTATCTCTGACAGAATTACAATGTCATCGGCGAACCTTAAAGTTTCTATTTCTTCTCCATGGATTTTAATGCCTACTCCGAATTTTCCTTTTGTTTCTTTTACTGCTTTCTGAATATACAGATTGAATAACATCAGGGAGAGGCTACACCCCTATCTCACTCCCTTCCCAACCACTGCTTCTCTTTCATGTCCCTCGAGTCTTATAACTGCCATCTGGTTTCTGTACAAATTGTAAATAGCCTTTCGCTCCCTATATTTTATCACTGCCACCTTCAGAATTTGAAAGAGAGTATTCCAGACAACATTGTCAAAAACTTTGTGAAATAAAATATATTTATCATCGACTGAGCTTAAAACAATTTTATTACATTCTACTGTATGTAATTTGTGTTTAAAGGATAAATCAAATTCATTTTTCTGTAGTGTTTTATTTTTTTATCTACACAATTTTGCTTTTTACAACAGGTTGTTAAACTACTTTAGATTTTTTATATTTTTGTTTTTCGCCTTTATAAGCATACATTTTCGATCGTAAACTAATATTTTCTGTCATAATATTTACTGTAGTTTAAATACTACATTTTTGCATAACTCTCTTTTTTAAATATGGAATTTCATTAATACTGTCATTTGAATAATCGCATGTGCCAATTTGTTTATCATAGATTTCATATCTTTATATAAATCTTCAGTTCTTCTATCATAAATAAAAGAATCTGTATCCATTTAACATAAATCACTATTTTGGTCATATTTTGGTTTGATAACATTGTAATGAAAAGTGTGCATTTTTCTTTTTGAAATTTCTGGAACACTCATTCGAATGTAAACTGGTATATTAAATTTTAGTATTTTTTTCAAATGCACTAATCCTAGTTTTTGAAAACACTGTGGTATGTTCACAATCAGATTTGAGATAAATTGCTCATTTTTATTTATTTATTGATGCATTTAATTTACCTGGCAAAATTAGGGCCTTCAGACCCTCTCCTAGACCTTACCAGGCATACTCAGATTGAACGAATTTCAGTTTGTACAGAACATTAAGGACATATAACGTGTTATACAGTATTAATGTTAAAGAAAGAAGTAGAGATTATAACAGTAGTACAATGATAATTATATCAATCAAAAAAATAATTATAACAATCAAAAAAATAATTATAACAATCAAGAATAATAATAATAATAGTAAGGACTACATATATGAAAGTAAACATATTTTTCTTTTATGAATGTCAGTCCTATTGCTAGTTGGGAGTTTTTTCGCTATGTTCTAGCATTTTGTGAGTTATTCTCATTGAGGAGAGACATAAGACGATAGAATGGGTTGAAAGAGATATAGAAGAGATAGATAGGTTAGAGGAAGAGAAATAGAATGGTAAAATTGGAAGCTATGATGGAGAGGAGAGAGAAAGAGATGAGAGGGGCACAACAATGGTGGCTATACCATCCCTAATATGTAAGTTTTGTGGTCTGGGTTCGTTATTATTTTAATATCCTGTCTGTTTCTAATATGTTCCAGAGTTTTACCAAAAAGAGAGAAATTCATTAGTTTATAAAAAAAATTTCAAATTTGTTAGCTGCATTTTTTCCATTTCTGTTTTAAAATCGTTGCATTTTTTCAACAGTCTGATTGTTCAGGCAACAAGATTCTACTAATGTTAAACTAAGACTTAAATGTTGTTTAAATTTCTATACTGTAAAGTATATTTTTCTTTATTATTTAATATTGTTAACTGTTTATTATATTCTTCTGGTGATAATTATAAGTCCTTTAGGAAACAATGTTATTTTTTGAATACTTTAAATCAACTTCTGAGACATAATTTACATTTACTATCATGTTGTGTTCCAAATATTTTTTCAGAATTAAATTATTTTGATCTAATGACTTGGTATTTTCAAATGGTAAAAATTGAGACATTGCATAACTGTATAATTCTTTGTGAAGAAACCAAATCTTGTCATAATAGTTTAATAAATCTATTTCAATTTTTGTCATTTTTAGCATAGAATCCCAAGACAATCCTGGCACTGTAAAGTGTCAGACTGTATCGAGTTTAGAAGATTTAATACAAGTTCCTCTAAAAATATAGAAAATATTCTTAATATTAAAACATCAGATTTATTATATAATTTTGTATATTATTCTAAATTTTTAATATTGGATTTTTTCCAAACTATTTTTGTGCGGTTATAATCTACATCATAAATATTTTGTTTATTAAGTAATGGTTAAAATCTTTGTTTTTTAGGTTGCTTTGTTTCTTGTAATTTTTTCTTGAGAATCGATATATTTGTAAAAGATAAATGGTATTTTTAATTATTAAATCTAATTGTTCACCTTTAACATTTTTTCTTTCCCTAAATTGTCTTTTTATAATCTCAGGAGAGAATTTACCAATACCTGAGTCCATAAATTTAAACATATAGAAAAAATATTGATCCAACTGTTTTACTAGAAGAAACATATTTTTGTTCATTATTTGGAAAAGCATTGATATCTTGAATATCTATTGCAAATACTTTGATAAACAATTGCTGTCATAATTTGTTAAATTATGAATCGAAACAGGAATAATCTAGGATTTTGAAAATTAAATTTACAATCTTCATGTGCAGCTCTTCGATCTTTTCCTCTTAAATGACAATGATCACTTACTTTCTTTCTCCATTAGCAAGTCCTTTTTCACAAATAAAACAAGTTTTTGAATTTTGAAAATAGATTTTATATTGTTCTGTGATTTTCATTGGAATATTTTGGTCATGTATGTCAGCAATTTGTCTAGATTCTTCTATCATCATTTCAGCAAATATTTTTACTGCCTCCATGCCAGTATATGTTACAGGCTTATGATCACTGTATGAATTTTTGACTCAATAAATAAATGAAAATGGCATTTTTTTTGATATTTATCAATATACGCTTTTTGGATTTGCTTGACAAGTGCTTACATCTTTTAAAAGACATTCGAAATCTGTATAAATTACAAAAGTTACATTTGAGGAATGTTTAAATTTTCAAATTTAATTTTTTCGCCTTCTACAGTCATATCTATTTTTACTTCTTTATTTCCTTTATAATGACTTTAGTGATTGTCTAATTTTCCATGTGAATAGAAACATCTTAATCATCTGTCACAACAATAAATTTGATGTCCATTTTGGTTGATTGTGAACTGATTAATCTACACTCATACAATTAAGGATAATTCTGATACATGATGAAACACCGCTCTGGCGGGCGGTTTGTGGGTTCAAATTACCTCAGGACATGACCATGCGGTGCATTTGACCTGTGGTCGTCGCACGGTTGACGCTGGCAGCACTCCACATACACAGAAGTGTGTTGGTGCATATCAGGGTACGGTGCAGTGAGTAAGTGTGCATTCGTTTTCAGACGTGCTAATGGTGACTGTGTGTTGAACATGGCTCAAACAACACATATTGATGACATTATGAGGGATAGAATACTAGGGAGACTGGAGGCTGGTCAAACACAGCAGGTTGTAACACGGGCCTCAGACAGGAAACGTATTCAGGAGCTACAGTATGGGATGCCCAGAGTGTACAACACCACAAGAAGTCCGATATCTCACCATCAGTGTCCACAGATGGCCACAGAGTACTGCAGGTAGCCTTGCTCGGGACCTTACTGTAGCCACTAGAACAGTTGTCTCCAGACACACAGTTAACAGACGACTGAACAGACACGCTTTATTCGCCTGGAGACATGCAAGATGCATTCCACTGACCCCTGGTCACAGTACAGCCTGTAAAGCCTGTTGTCAAGAGCACAGTACATGGTCATTACAACAATGGTCCCAGGTTATTTTCACAGACGAGTTCAGGTATGGTCTGAACAGTGATTCTCGCTGGGTTTTCGTCTGGTGTGAACCAGGAACTAGATACCAACCCGTTAATGTCCTTGAAAGGGACCTGCATGGAGATGGTGTTTGTTGGTGTGGGGTGGGATAATGATTGGTACATGTACACCCCTGCATGTCTTTGACAGAGGAGTTGTAACAGGTCAGGTGTATCTGGGCGTCATTTTGCACCAGTATGTCAACCTTTTCAGTGGTGCAGTGTGTCCCACCTTCCTCCTGATGGATGATAATGCTCAGCCCCACTGAGGTGCCAGTGTGGAGGAGTACTTCGAAACTGAAGGTATCAGGCGAATGGAGTGGCATCCCTGTTCTCCAAACCTAAACCCCATTGAGCACATCTGGGATTCTCTCAATCAACGTATTGCTGAACGTCTTCAAACCCATACGACACTTGAGGAGCTCCGACAGGCTTTGGTGCGAGAATGGGAGGCTATACCCCAGCAGCTACTCGACCACCTGATCCAGAGTATGCCAACCTGTTGTGCGGCCTGTATACGCGTGTATGGTTATCACATCCCGTATTGATGTCGGGGTACATGCACAGGAAACAGTGGCGTTATATAGCACATGTGTTTCGGGACAGTTTTCTCAACTTATCATTAATACCATGGACTTACAGATCTGTGTCGTGTGTGTTCCCTATGTCCCTATACTATCAGCGCCAGTTTTGTGTAGTGCCACATTGTGTGGCACCACAGTCTGCAATTATCCTTTATTTATGAGCATGAGTATAGGTAGAGTTTTTTACAACAGTAATGAATATTATATTCTTTTCGAATTACAAGAAATTAACATGTTTCATTTATTATCTGTATGGTACAGAGTATATACAATTAAATTTTCATAATAAGTGTAAACACTAATAAAAATATTTCACTTATTCTCAAAGTTAGGAATGTCTGTTAATTGAACAGGAAAGTTATTTTTTTTCTTTTCAAAAAGTTTTGTTTGGTTCTAACCCAATATTTTTATATTTACTAACTCTTTCTCCATCACAATCTGCTGGATAAAAAGCTGATTTTAAAGGAATAATGAAAACATTTTTGATGTTCATTTTAACACCAACCATTGCTTTTTTGTCTTTAATTTCTTTTGTAAGATCAGCATAAGAAGACCCAGACATTAGTTTGTCTCTGTTAACACTGAATTATAATCTATTTATGAAAACAAAGACTAACTAGTTATTCCTTCACATTTCTTCCATTCTAGTTAATACTTTATTTGTTGATTTTTGATAATAACCTTCTAAATAAGTTGTTCTTAATACAACAAATTCTTGTATATCGTCTTGTCTTTTAAAATTACTACAAAATTTCATGTTTGCTTTAATCCCTCATCTTTGTATTAAAATGTTATTAAATTTAGTCATTATTTCTTTAATTTTATTAAAAAGTTCTTGTATTTCATCAGTATTATCGTAAGTCATTATTCAAGATTTAAAAGCTGAATCACTGGGACCACAATTACTGCTGACAGGTACAAATGGGCAATTCAGAACCGGAGAAGAGGAATGCTGAGGAAGGGAGTACACATTCTCCATGACAATGCTCACTCACACATTGCTCAGCAAAGTGTTGCTCTCCTGCAACAGTTTCAGTGGAATACAATCACCTAGCCACCTTAGGGTCCTGGCATGGCGCCCAGTGACCATCACCTGTTCCTTAGGTTAAAAGAACATTTGGCTGAAAGGCGATTCAGCTCCGATGATGAGGTGAAAGTAGAGGTTCATAACTTTCTGAAGAGCATGGCGGCGAGCTGTTATGACATGGGAATACAAAAATTGCCACAGCATCTACAAAAACGCATCGACAGATATGGTGATTATGTCGAAAAATAGCTAAATGTTCAAGCTGTAAACTGATGTAAACCATTGTAGAAATAAACAGGTCTATGTACATATAAGAAAATAGGAGACCTTACTTTTGGGATTACCCTTGTTCTATAAGCTTTTGAAAATAATTGTCATTATCTCACATCTTTTGTTGAGATCAATTAAGTGTTGTTTATTAAGCATAGAATATTGTTTTAAATTTCTCATTTTACAAATTGATCAAAGTAGTTGTAAAGATTTTATATTCAATTCGTTATCATTATTAGTAATAGTGTCCTCAGAGCTTTTGGTAAGATCGATTAATTGTTCTTCATTAAGTTTATGGTAATTTTTTGTGTTTTGTTTTTATAGATTTCATGAAGATATTTTAAAGATTTTTTAAATTCAGTTTGTTATTGTTATTATTAATAGGATCAACAGGGTTTAGATTAAGATCCATTAATTTTTCAGTATTAAGCTATGAATAATTATTAAAATTTTCTGTTTTACTAAGTGGTTGAAGTTCTTTTATATTTTTATGTCTTAGTTCTCCCTTTTTCATTTCTTTTTAATGTGATAATCAACAAATTCCAAGAGGTCTTGTCTAGTTGCATTTGAATAACCTTTTCCTTTACAATAATTTTCTAAATCAGAATAACTTTATACATATTTTTCTTTACAATAATTTTCTAAGTTTTGAAGTACCTTAGCTTTGGATTAGATTTTGTTTTTTATGTAACAAGAATTTAGATTTTTTGAAATTATAAATGTTTATGGTTGAAATGTGCCTTTGAGTTTTTAAATGAAAATTTCAATCATTGGTATAGGTGGATGAGGTTTGAAAGAACTTATTTATAAAGAAAAAAGTATAAGATTATTTTATATATATAAATAAATTATAATTTAGATAAGCACAATCTCAGAGAGCTTATTTAAAAACAAAAATTTTATTAGATTTTTATTTTTTTAAATAAAATTTAAATATCTTTTGTTGGTGTAGATAAACACGATCTTGTACAAAGATTTATGAGATATTTTCTGTTTTAAATACAATGGGAATATCATTGTTAGTGTTGGTAAACTTTTAACTGGGGGATACAGCAAAACTAAAATCTTATTTTTGAAACAAGAAATAAAAAAAAAGATGTGCTCTTTGCGTCAGGTATGGCGTACATATATCACTCCAATTAACACTTCTTTTGCTCGCAGACTGTAAATTCTTAACATCTCTCCTGTGATGGACTGTGTATGACTGCAATGGACATTTTATATGTTGTTATCGGTTTGGCAATGCATACTCTATAATTTACAGACTTGACTGGCTTTGTATGTAAGAGGCGAGTCATGCAGCATCTCTTTAAGATCCATGTACTTGTCATACAAAGATTCGTCACAGCTTTGTTTAGTTGATAGACACATTAACGGAAAACAGGAGATATATAAGTAAAATGACAATAAAATATATGAAATAACTGTATAAAATCCTGTAGAATAATGTTATAGATAAATCTAGATATTTAAAGTACAAACCAGTAATGTTTATGAATTAAAGCTTGCACAGAAATGAGGAATGTGGCCTCATATACATTTGCAGATTGAAATAAAGACAGACAAGCAGAGCAGAGCACAGTCAACAGAAACTCAAATGAGTAAAGTTCATTTAACTGTAGAGTAATTCATAAAAAATCAAGACTCCTTGAAGTCTAGATGTAAACACATGCAGTCACAATGTAAATTTAAGTTAATTTTTTTGAATAATGGACATGAAATATATGTAACAAGTTCATTACACATGTATGCAGTCAGTATCAACAGCTGCAAATGATCATTGTTCACCAGTGCCTGCAACCCCGTAAATCAAATTAAAATTCGGGTAAACACGCAAAAATAAATCACTGAAAAACGTGTCAAATTTTGTATGTCCCATAAATGTTACGTCCTTAAATTGCCCTAGGCCCACACAATTCGTGGTTGCTTCCCGCATTGTTCCCTCAACAAAAACATCAACACTGGCCTCTTATGACAGACCGTACACAAAGGATTATGACCAGCAAAAGCCCATAAGCGCGCTCCCACTCTCGATTAAACGGTCTCTGTAATGTCACACACTAATGAGCCGAAAGTATATGCTTGACACTAATTATAAATAGACATATAAAAGCTAATTATGCTTACAGTAGACATATGATACAGTAGTAAAAGTCACAGAAAATTATTGCAGTCACTGTGAAGCCTATCATTAAAAATGTGAATCAGTATTAAATAAGTTACTATAGTAAAACTTGGTCAAAATGGAACATGTTTAACTCTGCAAGTTGCCCAAAGGATACAAGTATCTTAATCTTGGCACGTTCAGTACATTTCTATGAACTAATTTTCTGTATAAAGCAAGACAGTGCCTAATGTGGAAATGGTATGCAAATTTTAAGATTTAATTAAAAATTCGCTGTGTGATAAAGAAAAGTAGCTTATACAAAGTGGCAAGGTAATGGCTGTGCTGCTGAACTTTTTATATCAAATTGATATGCAAATTAATTAAGCTGATCAATAAATTAACCCCTACCCCTATGTCATGTGGTTTCCTGAGACAGTGTTAGGGTCCCCACCTCCCCCCCCCCCCCCACCCACTCCTGCCCCTCACCACCTTCTACTTTTTGGGAATTCTGAATGTTCGCAACAAAATAGAATTTTCGCTCTAAAATTAAATTGTCAATTCAGAGGACATAATATTAACGAAAATTGTTGATGGAGATTGTTTATGAAATGGCAATAGGTAATAGAAATCAAAAAAATTCAGAGGATGGGAAATTGGCAAATTATGTGCTGCTGAGGACAAAATTACACTACTGGCCATTAAAATTGCTACACCACGAAGCTGACGTGCTACAGACGCGAAATTTAACCGATGGGAAGAAGATGCTTTGATATGCAAATGAGTAGCTTTATAAAGCATTCACACAAGGTTGGCGCCAGTGGCGACACCTACGAAGTGCTGACATGAGGAAAGTATCCAACCGATTTCTCATACACAAACAGCAGTCGACCAGCGTTGCCTGGTGCAACGTTGGTGTGATGCCTCGTGTAAGGAGGAGAAATGCGTACCATCACGTTTCCGACTATGATAAAGGTCGGATTGCAGCCTATCGCTATTGCGGTTTATCGTATAGCGACATTGCTGTTCGCGTTGGTCGATATCCAATGAATGTTAGCAGAATATGGAATCAGTGGGTTCAGGAGTGTAATACGGAATGCCGTGCTGGATCCCAACGGCCTCGCATCACTAGCAGTCGAGATGAGAGTCATCTTATCTGCATGGCTGTAAGGGATCGTGCAGCCACGTCTCGATCCCTCAGTCAACAGATGGGGACGTTTGCAAGACAACAACCATCTGCACGAACAGTTCGACGACGTTTGCAGCAGCTTGGACTATCAGCACGGAGACCACGGCTGCGGTTACCCTTGACGCTGCATCACAACACGAGCGCCAGCGATGGTGTACTTAATGACGAATATGGGTGCCCGAATGGCAAAACATTATTTTTTCGCATGAATCCAGGTTGTGTTTACAGCATCATGATCGTAGCATCCGTGTTTGGCGACATCGCGGTGAACGCACATTGGAAGCTTGTATTCGTCATCGCCATGCTGGCGTATCACGGGGTGTGATGGTATGGGGTGCCATTGGTTACACGTCTCATTCACCTCATGTTCGCATTGACGGCACTTTGAACAGTGGACGTTGCATTTCAGATGTGTTACGACCTGTGGCACTACCCTTCATTCGATCCCTGCGAAACCCTACATTTCAGCAGGATAATGAACGACCGCATGTTTCAGGTCCTGTACTGGCCTTTCTGGATACAGAAGAAGTTCGACTGCTGCCGTGGCCAGCACATTCTCCAGATCTCTCACCAATTGAAAACGTCTGGTCAATGGTGGCCGAGCAACTGGCTCAACACAATACGCCAGTCACTACACTTGATGAACTGTGGTATCGTGTTGAAGCTGCATGGGCAGCGGTACCTGTACACGTCATTCAAGCTCTGTTTGACTCAATGCCCAGTCGTATCAAGGCCGTTATTACGGCCAAAGGTGGTTGTTCTGAGTATTGATTTCTCAGGATACATGCACCCAAATTGCGTGAAAATGTAATCACATGTCAGTTCTAGTATAACATACGGGGTGTTTCAAAAATGACCGGTATATTTGAAACGGCAATAAAAACTAAACGAGCAGCGATAGAAATACACCGTTTGTTGCAATATGCTTGGGACAACAGTACATTTTCAGGCAGACAAACTTTCGAAATTACAGTAGTTACAATTTTCAACAACAGATGGCGCTGCGGTCTGGGAAACTCTATAGTACGATATTTTCCACATATCCACCATGCGTAGCCATAATATGGCGTAGTCTCTGAATGAAATTACCCGATACCTTTGACAACGTGTCTGGCGGAATGTTTCGGATAGCCCAAAGCAATCACACGATCATCGAAATATTCATTCAGGAAATTAAAGACGTCGGCCGTGCGATGTGGCCGGGCACCATCTTGCATAAACCACGAGGTGTTCGCAGTGTCGTCTAAGGCAGTTTGTACCGCCACAAATTCACGAAGAATGTCCAGATAGCGTGATGCAGTAATCGTTTCGGATCTGAAAAATGGGCCAATGATTCCTTTGGAAGACATGGCGGCCCAGACCAGTACTTTTTGAGGATGCAGGGACGATGGGACTGCAACATGGGGCCTTTCGGTTCCCCATATGCGCCAGTTCTGTTTATTGACGATGCCGTCCAGGTAAAAATAAGCTTCGTCAGTAAACCAAATGCTGCCCACATGCATATCGCCGTCATCAATCCTGTGCACTATATCGTTAGTGAATGTCTCTCGTGCAGCAATGGTAGCGGCGCTGAGGGGTTGCCGCGTTTGAATTTTGTATGGATAGAGGTGTAAACTCTGGCGCATGAGACGATACGTGGACGTTGGCGTCATTTGGACCGCAGCTGCAACACGGCGAACGGAAACCCGAGGCTGCTGTTGGATCACCTGCTGCACTAGCTGCACGTTGCCCTCTGTGGTTGCCGTACGCGGTCGCCCTACCTTTCCAGCACGTTCCCAGTCCGTTGAAATTTTTCAAACAGATCCTTTATTGTATCGCTTTTCGGTCCTTTGGTTACATTAAACCTCCGTTGAAAACTTCGTCTTGTTGCAACAACACTGTGTTCTAGGTGGTGGAATTCCAACACCAGAAAAATCCTCTGTTCTAAGGAATAAACCATGTTGTCTACAGCACACTTGCACGTTGTGAACAGCACACGCTTACAGCAGAAAGACGACGTACAGAATGGCGCACCCACAGACTGCGTTGTCTTCTACATCTTTCACATCACTTGCAGCGCCATCTGTTGTTGAAAATTGTAACTATTGTAATTTCGAAAGTTTGTCCGCCTGAAAATGTACTGTTGTCCCAAGCATATTGCAACAAACGGTGTATTTCTATCGCTGCTCGTTTAGTTTTTATTGCCGTTTTAAATATACCGGTCATTTTTGAAACACCTTGTATTTGTCCAATGAATACCCGTTTATCATCTGCATTTCTTCTTGGTGTAGCAATTTTAATGGCCAGTAGTGTATGACAGGGATACTCTTGTTTAACTTCTGATCATATCGTATTCTGTGCTCCCACCACTGTTAAGATGCTTTATGGTGCACCGCCAGGTGTTACGCACAGCACTTGTATTTTACTGCGCAGCGTGCCGTGCCAAGCAGTCGCGGCTGTCACTCGTGCGGTTTTCTGTAGCTGAATTAGCAGTCACGCACGTCGCGCCACGCACATGCATGTGGCGGTCCGCAGCAGAAGCACGGGACCCGTACTGGTAGCACCACATCAGACTAGACCGTAGCTGTCTCGCGCTATCTTGAGACCTTGGCCTTCACGCACTGGGCCGCTTCCCCTGTCCCCCCACTTCTGCTCAGAGCCCCCCTCCCCCCCCCCCCCCCCCACCAACACTAGGTCACCTCCCCGCATCCTCTATTGTTCAGTGCCGAACGGAATGGGGCCGCAGATGTCCCACGTCCAGCCAGCGGTCAAAGGGAATTGACAGACGATTGTAATGCGAGCTACTATTCCCGAGGTGCGTGGCGGTGGGTGCCTGCCACTCCCTTTAGAACGAACAACAGATTTTTTCGAAGATTAGCGTCTTCCTCCCACAGTTGTGTCCTGATGAACAACAACATGTATTTCGAAGTCTGCAGCTGACGCCAGAAGTGTCAAGCTATCTGTTTCTCCCAGAATGAACAAAGGGTGTTATTCCAAAGGTAGCAGCTGTGTCCTATTTTCCAGCCACATGCAGTCACTTGCGAGCAAACAAACTATTCTCGAAAGTTCCCTCTATCTGTTTGTCCCAAAAAATTTCTCTTCCCCACAGCAGCGTTCTACTTCTCAGCTAACTGCATCAATCCTGCTCGAACCTAATTGAACAAAAAGAAGGCACATTCTAACTTGCTTATATGGTTCTGAGTTCCTATTGGTCCTCTGCAAAATAGAGGATGGAGCCTGAAGGAACATAAAGCCCAAACCTATCCCCCACAACCATCATCAGCCTTTGACAATGCCTAGTAGTGTTCATGTACTCGTCGCAAGGTGAAACTGTCAGCCAGTAGCAGTACCAGTGGCAGTGGTGATAGGAAACGGCCAAGCTTGGAGCGAGGCCGTGTGAACAGAAATTGCGATAATTACAGAATTTCACAAAGAAGTTGAAACGCTGGAAATGCTGACCTCTGAGGGGAATAGAGGTGTCACCATATGCAGCTAACTTGCGAGAGGGCGGGGCCAATGCAAGACACCATCTCATCAGAACATGTGTGTATATGAATCCAATCAAAGTTTCTGTAGGTCCTTTGTTACTAATCTCTGTTTTTACGAGTGCTGAATCTAGTTTGTTGCAACAGTTATCCATTACTGTACTTACCAAAAGGACTGGTGACGTTGATGAGGCGGCCCTTGGACTTCTTGAGGAACGGCAGGAACGCCTTGGAGACCCTTATGGCGCCCACCGTGTTTGCTTCCAGAACCTGCTTGAATTTCTCCAGCGGTGTGACGTCCGTTTCGCCGAAGTCGGTAATTCCTGCGTTGTTTACCACCGCCCACAACTCTAAAATAGGTACGAAAATATCGCTCACACGATTATATTTTCCTCGTATCAACACAAGGAAAGGTCAAAATGTGTTATGTTGTGAAAGGACTGCCGGAAAGTTTAGCTTTGACCAGCTGTAATTGTAACCATGCTCAAATACGTTACTCAATATACACTCGTCAAAAGGTAGTTCCGTAAGGCAAAATGTAATGAAGTGTATTATCATTGTGCTGAATGAATCTGATTTGGACAGATAATTAATGTTTTCACCTACTTTCTCTCTTACGTAAACTCCTTTTCTCTCCCCTAGACCATCCAGTCATGACGACAGCAGAACAACAAACCTACCCACAACTTTCGCCCCATCATCACCAAGACGGCCCTGAACACACACAACTTCCTCTGCGGTAATACCACATTTCTGTTCCCTAAGTAAACTGACTATAACGTACCATCATTCACAGTAATATCGTCTTTACTTTAACCGTGCAACCAGCCAGTGGTCTACTCCTGAATATTAATGTGAAATGTATGTGAAAATTATCTGTTGAACTGAGAGACAAGACCAAAGTAATTCAAAAGCGCTTTTCTGGAGTTACAGCACGCTGGTTAAAGCAGTCACAGAATTTTAAGGACATGCTGAGGAAGGCTACAAGAGAATCTTTGCAAGAAAGCCGATGTTCTTTTTCGTCTAATGCTTTTTGATGTGTTTAGAGGGACAATAACTGAGTCATAAGTCAAACAATTTCAAATGCCTCTGACACACACCTCACGTTTTAATCATAACAATGAAGTGAGGATCCTTGTGAAGGGACCCTTTGCGAATGCAAAAAGAAATAAAGTTACTAATAACGGTATAAAGTACCGCCGCCGTGTACTGATAACAGTCATGCGACGAAAATACACGGTCCAGTCACATTAATGTGAGCACCGCCTATGTTCGATGTCAACGTGCAAGTGTGTGACTCACAGACGGAAGTGGCACTTGCAGCGGAGGGTATACAGGGTGGTCCATTGATCGTGACCGGCCAAATATCTCACGAAATAAGCGTCAAACGAAAAACTACAAACAACGAAACTTGTCTAGCTTGAAGGGGGAAACCAGATGGCGCTATGGTTGGCCCGCTATATGGCGCTACCGTAAGTCAAACGGATATCAACTGCGTTTTTTTAAATAGGAACCCCCATTTTTTATAACATATTCGTGTAGCAGGTAAAGAAATATGAATGTTGGACCACATTTTTCGCTCTGTGATGGATGGCGCTGTAATAGTCACAAACATATGGCTCAGAATTTTAGACGAACACTTGGTAACAGGTAGGTTTTTCAAATTAAAATACAGAACGTAGGTACGTTTGAACATTTTATTTCGCTTGTTCCAATGTGATACAGGTACCTTTGTGAACTTATCGTTTCTGAGAACGCATGCTGTTACAGCGTGATTACCTGTAAATACCACATTAATGCAATAAATGCTCAATATGATGTCCGTCAACCTCAATGCATTTGGCAATACGTGTAACGACATTCCTCTCAACAATGAGTAGTTCGCCTTCCGTAATGTTCGCATTGACAATGCGCTGACGCATGTTGTCAGATGCTTCGGTGGATCACGATAGCAAATATCCTTCAACTTTCCCCACAGAAAGAAATCCGGGGACGTCAGATCCGGTGAACGTGCTTCGACGACCAATCCACCTGTCATGAAATATTCTATTCAATACCGCTTCAATCGCACGCGAGCTACGTGCCGGACATCCATCACCCGAGTCTAGAGACGCTGCAGACAGCAGCGGGAACTGGCCCGGATGTCGCCCGCCATTCGGTCCGACAAACAGAACTGATGCTCTAGGATACCACTTATTTTCAAATCAGGACCCCTTTGGTTGCAATCCGCGACATCCTTACAGCACACTGGTACGTCAACGATTTTCTACGCCCCATTTTGTCGTCTTCACGGCAAGCCATACTAGGCTTATACTTTAGTAAGATAATGTCCGTCCGCACATGGCGAGAGTTTCTACTGCTTTTCATCCTGATTGCCAAATCATACTTTGGCGAGAAAGTTCGTGGGATCTCTCACCAATTGAGAACATTTAGAGCATTATGGCCGGGGCCCTCCAACTATCTCGGAGTTTTGGCGATCTAACGCGCCAGTCGGACAGAATTTGGCACGATACGCCACAGGAGGACATCCAGCAACTGTGTCAATCAATGCCAAGCAAACTAATTGATTCCATAAGAGACAGAAGTGGACCAGCGAGATACTGTCTTGCTCAATTTGTGAAGCTCTTCGTCTTGAATAAATAGTCCAGTCGTTCTAAATTGTAATTATTTGTTTGTCTGTACAAGTACATCACAGCCACTAATTTCCGTCTCATTCGGATAATTTCGTCGTGTTCGTTTGTTTTGTCTTAAATTGCAGACGTAGTCATGCTGCAGAAAGACTCTGGTGATTAGATTGGATATGGCGAGTAACTATTGACGAAGCATAGAACTTGTTGTGACTGACAATTCGTAGTTATTCGCAAACACAACTTTTATTGATGTAAGTTCACAAGGTTGATGACTGAACAACAAACGAAAGGTAACAATAACGATGCCAGTAAAAGTCTCCTAATTGACGCAAACAAAAGTTCACTTTTAAGCTGTCTCTAGTCGATCAGGTTTTGGCGTAGTGATACGGCTTGCAGGCCGTGCTTCGAGCTCCCCCTGCAGGAAGTAGTGCTCGGAATGTCTGTTTCAATTATCTTGTATGTAAATAGCCATTGTTTACCATGGTGATTTTGGGTACGCCTTGGGCATAGACAACCTCGTCATCTGGCGTGTAATATGGGTTGCCGGCCCTCAGGGGCTACCTTGGCTCCTGTATAACGGAACTGTGGAGGGAATAAAGGAATTTGTGGAAGAACTTAACTATAAGAAGCGATCGGTTGATTGGATACATCAAAGGAATCGACAACTTGTTAATGAAAGGAATAGTGGCTAGTAAAAATTGTAGAGGGACAACAATAAGATTCAAATGCATGTAGGCTCCAATAGCTGCCCAGAAATGAAGAGCCTTGAACAAGATAGACAAGCGTGGATATTTTATACATTTGTATAAATTATTTTAATTGCTGGCATCATTTGACCTGCCATGTAGTGACTAAGAAAGGTGGTGTTTCCACAATATTGAATTATACGTGTACATAAAAT